>NC_136529.1:27811768-27911768 GCF_910591455.1 Pholis gunnellus
TATTTCTGCCCCTCAGCTTCCTCCATCCTTCATTTCTTCCTTTATATCTGTTCACTTTTCTTCACGCACCGTCTTCCTCAAATACTTTCCTTTACTTGTCTCGTGTATAGGTTCACTCTTCTGTCTGAACATGATAACCGAACATGTTTCTCTTGATTAAAGAAGTTGTTCTTCGGTTTATAGAAGAGGGTTAGGGTGATGATAAATGTATTTTAAAGTTCCTGCCAACTGAGATTTGAGTAGAAAAAGCAAAACAAAGCAAACATATCCCGGCTTTAGAAAGGGAAGAAATTGGTTTGATATCAAGATTTCTTGATATTTCTTCATTTTATTCTCTGTACAATGTAGAACAACATGGTTGTAGTTAGGTTGTCCTTAAGTTTTCAGAGTTTTTCTTGGATGTAAATAAGAAATAAGCAGAATATTGATAGTTTTCTGCTGTAATCCACACATATACTCATAAATCTCTTTGTCTCTCTTTTCTTCTTGCCACATCCTCTTTCGCTCCCTTGTCTTCTTGTTTCCTCCTCTCCTCTCTGTACCACCACAGCCTCTAGTTTGATCTTCCCTCCCAGGAGAAGCTAGAAGCAGCGAGCTCCATCCATAATGCATGTAAGCTCCAACACCAAACCACATTCTTCATACAGTGTGTTGCTGTGAGTGGACTGGAGCCGAGGAAGAGAAATGCTACACAGTAAACTGGCACAGTTTTAAATACAAACTCAGCATCCAGGACCAGAACCAGGAATTCACAAGTGAACAGAAAAAATAGATATTGTGCGATGAGGAAGGTTTTTTTGGGGGACTTTCAGACTTTTCTCTCCGTGAATAAATTATAATGAATCACTAGAAGCTGGAAATATTTCCCATTTTCATATACAAATCATGCAATTCATTTATCCGGAACAATCCATACGATTCAAGACATCCTCTGTATTCGCTCTACGAGAAGTGGATTTACTCACCGTGACGTCACCCATTGATTTGGGGACTACTGGCCATTAGAAAGAATGCAAGTTCATGAAACTCTCTCAATTACAACCCTTGAAACGTCTTGAAAACCCTGAGCAACTTTCAAGGATTATGGTAACTTCAACAAGGACAACCAGAACTTCTAGTTCAAAGAGCTATTGGAACATCCTTAAGAACATCAGGACCCGTCTAAAAGAGCTCATGGTAGCGCAGACTCAGAGTACTGTAACCTAGACGTAGAGCCTTGCCATGTTCAAAAATAAATCTTTGGGACCTCCTTCAGACCCAGCTCCTCAAGGACCCACATATATCTTTCAATGACTTGTGAAACTCTCAATTTCAACCCTTGAAACCTCTTGAATACCTTGAGGAACTATCAAGGATTATGGTAACCTCAACAAGGACCAGCAGTTACAAGAACTATTGGGACATCCTCAAGAACATCAGGAACCCTCTAAAAGAGCTAGTGGGGCTCAGAGTAATGTAACCTAGTCGCAGACCCTTGACATGTTCAAAAATAAATCTTTGGTTCTTTCAAGACACCTGAAGCTGTCATGAGAACCTCTCGCGAGAATCAGGAACCTTTACATGCCTAATATTTACTATTAAACTGAATGCTTGAAATGTGGTTTATTCAGAAGATTCATAGGTATGGATTTAGCTTATAAATAGAAATTTGTAATGTTGTAGACAACTTAAAGGACTGTTGCAGAGTGTAACTCGGCAGGTCCTTCTTGAGGGGCACTGGAAACTCTTAATCCCTGAAGAAGTCTGGACCTTCTTCAATGATTAGAAGCCCCTGAAGTGCCCCTCAGGGACTGCTGTCACCTTACCAATCGCATCTTGAAGAGCCTCTGGCACATCTTTGGTGTGAGACTTCCTCAAGAACCTCTGGGACGTCTTTAAAGATCCCTGTTTTGTGAACAACTGCTTTGTGACCACACATGTCTCTGTGAGTGTGTGCACATACCGGCAGCTCTGCTGCTATATTAAACCTCCAACGTGCTGATCTGTGCACAGCTGCAGCCTCACTGAGCCGCTGTAGCTTCGGGGCAGCTACCTAACAGCAGGCTGCCGAGGATTAGCCTGCTTACACATTTGAAGAAACGCCTCTTGTGTTTTCCAGCATGCCTACACAACGCCACCACAGCACGTTGGTGTCATGCAGGAAATGCTGCGTGTGCATTCAGGAGGATATTTAGCATGTTACATTGAATATGCATGGGGTATTAGCATCACAGTGTTCTCTCGTGGATGTATTTAACACAGAGCAGGGAGGAGGAAATGCATAAAAGACGTATATCCACCAAACAAGATGGCTTCTTCAAGGGAAGGTGTCTTTTCATACCTTTAGTTACGCTGGTTTGGTGCATTTCATTCACTGATTTCATGCATTCTTTCGTGGGATTTAATGGGATTTTATTCTACGCATTTAAAGTTATTATCTTTGCAAAGCCAGCCTCACTCTCAAGCTCACTTTTGTTTTTCTTTTTTATGGTCAAGTTGCAGTTTGAAAAAGAAATGTTGACGAATCATTTGAGCGAAGATGCTAGAAGCTCGGCCAATTACAGAACTTTGGAGATTTTTTAGATGACGCTCATAAAACCCCCGGCCTTCATGGAAACAACATGAAACCAGGTTCTGTAGATATAGAGCCAACATTTCCAGAACAGCCACCGTATTTAACCAGTTTGAAAAACAAAAACTCAACACAACTCATTGGGGGATAAGTTCATGTTTTTATGAATCAACTATTGTACATTCAACTGAAAATGACTTGTGCAGAGTTCTCTAATCTGCTCTGCTGCTTAGTTTATTCATTCTTCTTTTGTTTCCTGTTTTATTGTGTCTCACCTGTCCCCTTGTTTCAGACTGCCTCGCCCTTATTAGGCGAATGAGTTCACCATTAGCCCAGCAGTCACACCCCTAATTAATCCTTGTTCAGCGCTGCCCCTCTTCGTTCTGTGCTCCAATAACAGTCGAGCAACCATGGAATCCATCAGAGCCCTCTTCAATGTTCTGCTTTCCTGTTATACTTCGATATTCTACGTTTGTTCAACAATCATTACAGAAACAGTACATTGTGTATCGTCTCAGTTTTTACAAAGAACTTTCAATTTGAGTTGGTTTTAGGTGCTTCTCCTCAACCAGCGAAGGAGACGCTCTTCACATGTGTCAAGGACGCTTCTGGGACATTTTGCAGCGCGTCTGGTGGAATCACAAGAAACGTTTAGAGTTGCAGCTATCGGCTCCGGAAGCCAAAACTTGGCACAGCTGCTCCCGGTTTCAAACCATTGTCAGGAATAGCAGGTTAGCATCATAGTGGATCACATGGTTAATCCTTCTGTATTTATATGTTTGTTTTAGATTTATAACAGAACATGTGATTCTACCTCCATCAGTTGCTTATTGTAAACATTATTGGGCGCGTACGGTAAACTATCATGCGCATATCCAGTCTGCATTTTCAACAGAACATAAAGGACTGTTGCTCAGTGTGATTGTACAGTTTGTTGCCATGGAAAAGCTCACAAATTCTTCTTACATGGGGTGCAGAAGAAGTAAGAAAACAGCGTCCCTGAGAACACTCGTGGCATGGACAGAACTGATACCGTTTCATTTCTGTGACTCTATAACGAAATAATAGACGCTCGTGTCCCGAAGGTATAAATGTGGGAACTCGTTGTTTAACCACCATGTCTTAGGCTTAGGTTTTAGTTTGGAGTGTAGATTTGCACTCAGACGCTATTGTTAATTAAATACAGCTGCATTTTCTTTTCGTGTTTACACGAGCGTTTAATGAAATTATTTTCAGACTGAAAATTCATATACAATTCATGTTCAGCTGCTGCACACTGCCACGTACTGTCAGAACTCTCAGCCACTGGAGTATAAAAGACGAGCGAATATCCACAGAAACTAACACAGTGAGCAGTGTGCGTGTGTGTGTGTGTGTGTGCGTGCGTGCGTGCGTGTGTGTGTGTGTGTGTGGAGGGGGGGTAAATTAAGTGCTGAACAGAGTCCAGATAATGTTCCAGCAGCTCATTGCGAGGATTAAAACAGAAAGTAAATCAACAACAGTTGGTGTTTTAATTAACAGCGAATGGCTGGTTAAAGAGGGGGAGAGGGAGTTTACATCAAACTTAGCTCTTCTTTCTTTTTAGGTTTTAAAAAATAGGTAGAGAGTCACTTTATTGTCCATGTTTGTCAATTACATATATTACTAGTATAGTAAAAAAATAAATTGTAAAAGCAATGAGATGAAGAACTTCTCTCCCTCGTTTTTTCCAATCCTTTCCCAAATGCAGAATCTCTTCAACGAGAACTAGTTGCTAGCAAACAGGGCAGTAGGAGGTTAAGCCCTTCTGGTAATCCCCCAAGTAAAAATGAGATGCATTGTCATGCTTAAATATGTGAAAGACCTCCCCAACCTGTTTCCATACAGTTGAAAGGAAACTTTTGTCCACGCAGAAGGACCCAGAGACAGACTTTCAAGATCAGAAAATTCAGAAGCAATGGCATCGAAAGTATTGTGTTGCATGCCGTACATGTTAAACTAAGAGGACGCAAAAAAGAGACGTACACGTCCAAGGTCGAGAGAACTTGACACCAGCATCTGTTGGATCAGTCTGGTATGATCCTGGGTAAGGGTCTCTCTCTCTCCCTCCCAAGGTCTTGTTCTATATTTGGATCTTTTCCCGTTGTGTCCCCCCCCCCCCTCACTATTTTCTTTCCTCAGCTCAGCACCTGATCGGCAACCTGCCTGCACACCTGTTTCCAATAGTTCATTAGCTTTCAGTGGGTCCCGGTTTCCTCTGTTTAGTCTCCAGGTTGTCAACGTTGCCTTCTGCCATTTAGTCGAGCCGTTCCTACTTCCTGCCTCTTAGTTCCTACTTTTCCTGCCTCCGCTTTAGTTTGCTTTGTTTACCTGTTCTGACTCCATTGATGAAATGCAAACCTGATTAACTCTGATTCTTGTCTTTAACTTTACCTGCTCTGGGATGGATTTTTTTACGACATACCGTTATGTTACACAGAGATACTATCGCACATTCACACAACGTCGAGCTTCACATAGTCTTAGATTACGACTGAGTGACCTGGCGACTCTAATGCCCGTATCCATAGTAACTCACATCTTCCTGGGTAGCGCACAGCGAGCGAGGGGAGGGCGGACGCTGCTGCCAGAGGAACGGCGGACTGAGTTCATTCTGAGCAGCAAGTTCGCTAAAAAAGGTTCTGAAGAGTCCGGGGCTGTAGTCTCGGTCGCCCTGCCCATCCTGCCTTCAGGGAGCTGTTTGTGCTTGGCTCTACATTTCTCCGTGGCTCCATTGTATTTGGTCTTGTCCAGTTTGGCACTTGTTTGGATTTTTGGTGGGTTTAATGGAGGCTCTGGGCCCAATGGGGGAAGAGGTTCAAAGATGTGATTGGGCCAGCCCAGTGTCCTTTAAAAAAACAACAACAATGGGCCGATCTAGGCGTACCTGTTGGCGACCCGGTACGCCAGATGGCCAGTCCACCTTTGGCTCTTTCCATAATTCTGCTTTCCACACTTTGCTTATCAGAACTGTGACAGAAAATAGATGATATTCCTCAGAAAGGCAGGTGGTAATTATCACTCAAGTAGTCCAGTAATTTAACATTTTTATGAGCAGATGCTAATTTATTATTGTTTGTATTTGGGGTACTAAAAAAAGATGTATTACAAATAAAATGTCTTTGCTGTTTCATTACATTACATTACATTACAATCATTTAGCAGACGCTTTTATCCAACGCGACTTACAGTAAGTGTATTTAATGTTGGTGTTCAAGAAAACTACTAGTCACCAGAAGTCATAAGCATCTAAGAGCATAAACGCAGAAACAAACTAATACAATAAGTGCAACAAACTAATACAAATACAATAAGTGCAACAAACTAATACAAATACAATAAGTGCTAAGCGGAAGGCTCAGGGTAGCACTTCTTGAAGAGGTGAGTTTTCAGCCTTTATTACAGAAATAAACAGGATGTTGATCAACCAAGACTGAAATCTCCATTAAAAGGAGATTAAGCTAAATTTTGAGAGAAGTCAGAAAAAGGTTTGAAATCTATCAGGGGGGTTCTGACCTTAATAACCGATTTCACAGTACACCATGTACAAGACTTCATAAATTATATTTGTTGTGTAGAAAAGAAAATGTGGCTGGTGACCTTTTGTATATTCATCGCACCCAAAGAAAAACGCATTGTGTGGGTAGAACTAATCTGCTTCACTTCCTTAAGTCCCTCTTTGGTTCCTGTGTGTGTGTGTGTGTGGCTGCACTCACATCAAATCAGGGGTTTTGCAGCTCCAACACTAGCTCCCCCACATTGATTTCAATGTCAGTAATGCTTTTAGGCTGTGGCCGTGTAGCGACGAAGAGTTGAAACAGAATCAACTTTTGGAGAAACACAACCCGACGTCACGCTGCGGTGGCCAATCACGTTCAAATCAAATGGGGCAACACAATGAGTCACTGAACCGGCCCGTTTAAGTGACACTCTCACATCGCCACACAACACGGCGCCGTAAAGCATGATTTGGTGTGAAAGCAGCCGAAGGGATTTAGTGCTGAAAGTGTGTGAGTTTATGTGTGTGTGTGTGTGTGAGCCAGGTGATGTGTGAGCAGGTGTGTGTGTGTGTGTTTTGGTGTGTGTGTGCTGGTCTCAGCCATTCTGCAGAGCAGAGATTGAAGCTGTACAATAGCTGACAGTGGTGTGAACCTCGTTAATTACCCCCCTGTCTTTGATCTCCGCCTAACGAGGAGAAAACGAGGTGTTAACGAGCCCAGGCGAGCTCAGGAGGACTTCTAATCATTCCATGGGAAAAGCTGTGTGTGTGTGTGTGTGTGTGTGTGTGTGTGTGGAGGTTGGGACTACGTAGAAGGGTACTGGGAGGGTTCAAGTGAGAATGTCAGAGTGATTTACAGTTGTTCTTGAACAGTTTGGAGGGAGAAGCGTTCTACAAATGTTTGCAAGAAGTTTTGGTGCTTGGAAATTGTTGGGATGTAGATTCTTTGGGAGTCTTTGGCCGGTCTCTGGTATTTCCTTGGATAGAGCTGGATGAAGCTCCAGTAATAAAGTTGTAAAAAAAACAAAAGTTAAAAAATAAAAGTAAAATAAAAGGTCAAACGTGGACAGTTCAAAGACACGCATGACTTGAAAATAACTCCACATCACTTTGGGACATGAACACGGGTCTCCTTGCTGAAAGTCCCGTGTTTGTTTGACCACATCCACATCCATAAGTCTGTCGACGCCATGCTTTTTTTCAGTGTTTGTACTGCATCATCACACTCTTGGAGCTTTTTCTCGCAGCGTCTCTTAGCGACGTTGATGGGTTTACGTTGTAGTTACTTGAAAGCGACGATATCAGTCGTCGTGGGGCGTGACACATGCTTGCATTTGACGCCTTGGGAGGGAGAATGGGCTGGTAGTACAGTGTGTTGTCTGTGTGTGTGTGTGTGTGTGTGTCTAATAAAGACAGTGATTGAGTGCAGCATCTGGGTGGAGGGGATGAGAGACAGAGAATGAAGTAAGTTGGCCAGCAGCTTTGTGCTGCAGTAGCCCCTGACCTTTAACTTCACCCCTCGCTGCTCCTCACCTTCACTCACCTTCACTCTTAATACCAACCATTAAAGGACACGGTCACAAAGTAAAGGACTGAACATATAGCATCATTTGTTGTTGGCAAGGACACACACACTGTTTCCATGACTTTTGGAGACATTACATTGACTTACATTCATAAATTGACCACCCTAATCCTAATCCTAGTCCAAACCTAAATTTAAACCAACAACTGTAAAATGTAATGATTTACGTTATGAGACCATCATTTTCTCCCCAAAAGGAATATGAGTCCCCTCAATGTGTCTAGGTAAACAGATTTATGTCCCTACAAGACTGGAAAAACACACAAACACACACACACACACACACCCAAGGTCGATGTGTCCATGCCAGCTCCATACCAGTTGAAAGCCTGTAGATTAAGGACACTATGTCCTTTGGGATATTCAATCACAGTTCAGTATTCAACAATCACAACTGGATGTGAATTCATAGAAGCTAAATAACTGTGTGGAATTAATGTATTAGCATTAGCACTGTATTAGACAGTAACCATTTCATTTCAGAGGGTTTCTGTGGCAAACCAGACCCAGTACAGAACTGGAAACATTCTCTCTCTTTAAAGAAACGAGTCATGAAATTGTACACAATAATATTTAGTATTTTGAAAAAAAAAACTAGTACATTTTTAATATTAAATGATTCAGGTAATATTTGAGTAGCATTAAAAATACATGAGCACAGAATTAGATAATCAATACTGGTATCGGTGCATCCTGAGTCGAAAGCAAACACAATCCACGTCATAAAACGGTTCCCTCAAAATATAATCCACAATGCAGTTTCATTGAACATCTTTATTAGAAGACAGCGCTGCAATAATAGTATCCAGCATAACATGGTCTTTCTCTGATAGATGGTACACATCAGGTCGCTGATGGTTTGACATGTTTTGTGAGTGAATCGAGTGCGTGCGTGTGTTCATATGCGGTGAGGAGGTGATACCGTTTAGCAGCTTTGGAGAGCAGGAGGACTGACTGTTGTTGATCTTTGGTCCGAAACTTTCAACGTTGAAACAGAGAATCTCTTGTTTTGGCAGCTGATGTTACAGCGCGGGAAATGCCTGTGGTGATTTGTTCGATGAGAGCAGATCTGACCTACATTGTGTTCTACATTTTCTGACAATCAGTCAATGAGGGAATTCAAACTGCTTTTCAACAAAACAAAGAAATGCATCAACGATGTTCCACAAACAGGTTTCTGGTGAAAGGTAGCTCTCCCGAGATTGCCTCCCTGGATTTCAACATTTTGGATTCAAACAAGATGCAGAAGCAAAAGTTTTATGTTCTTCACAGGAAAACCACAAAGTAACAGACATCTAATACAAAATGATACTTTTGTCCAAACGTGGCAATGTTTCTAACATATTAATAAACATAGACAGTAGATGCAAAGTGTTGAAATGTGTGTAGTGATAATGACTTAAGGAGAACATTTGTAACAGAGGAGGTCCAGGTGGGGCGTCGGATCATCAATCGTGTGTCTTCAATACGGGAGACTGATGTCTACATCCTGTTTCCATCCTTTTTTCCCCGAACATTTCAAAGTAGTGTTTGTTGCCTAAATCTAACCAAACCTCAACCATAAAAGTGGCAGAAAAAGCTCATGTGAATGATTTATTTAATGATTTTGGAGGACACTTACAGACCGAGTAGTCCTGCTAATGTGTGCCAGAACATTTTCATATTAATGAATGTCTCCAGCACGTATTTAGTATCATTGAGCGAGGGTTGCGTGTTTACAGTTGTGGCCTTTGTTTCAAAAGGAATAAGGAATAATAATACGTATGGAATACGGCATAATTAGCAGCAGCTGATATGATCTGCCGCTGACGTTTTTCGCTTTAATTAACCCGTCAGAGAACCGAAGAAGGGAAGCTGCTGCCTGAATGTTTTGACGATTAGCGCTGTAGCTTAGCTTAGCGACGTCAGCTCCATAAATGGTCTGTGTATTCAAAGCTCCATGAATTCGTACATTTCCAGCACGAGGGCGCTGTGAGAGTCACGTCCCAACCCTTTTGAGTTTCTCTCAGCGAGCTACACAGGACCAGTGTGAACGAGAACAACAAAAACCATTAAACACAACTTGATGTTTCGCCAACTCGTGTCAAGATTGTTTGTATTTCATGTCTACTAATGTGACTTTGGCAAAGCCCAGTACCATGGTGTTTTATTAAAATGTCAGAACAACAACAATAACATGATTCACCTAAATAATCTCTCATCAGATTGGCTGTGGATCACACACACACTCTCCATACTCCCATGTTATTTGAATTTGGACTTCCACCAGTGCTCATTACGGCTGTGTTGTTCCAACTTGTGCGATCATACAAGGCTCCAGGTTTACATGTATTAACAAACAGCAAACAGCATTGGTCGAACAATAATTATGGCCGGGAGACAATCACCACAACTCAGTGCAGCGCCTCATGCAGGAACATTTGTACATCCTTGTGCCATGAGGCTTGGGATAGGTTCAAGTGCTGCTCTACGCGACGCTCCAAACAATAGTTGTGCTTCAAAATGCACACTTTGGATTTTCTCAGTGCGTTTGGAGCCAGAAAAGCAGTGCAGGATTTGGGGCGTCTTTGAGGCCAGAATATAACTCAAAGACCTTTACAGTTTGATGGAAGGGACTGGATGATCAGCAGTTACAAGTGCCATTCCCCAAAAGTATTTCTTTGCTTTCATCATCCCAGTTACCACAGTGTGTTGGTGTCTGGTTGGGATCCTCAGCACACTTTGTTCCCCAGGAATTACACTGTACCATTCAAGAGATACGTCGTCCGTTGCTCTGTTTCTATTCCTGAATTGATCGAGTCCTGTGTGTTTTGATATGATGTCACATTGTAAGAGATTGTTAGGGGCATCTTTTCGGTTCAATTGCAAAAGAACGAAGGACTTTTCACATACATTTTGAATAAAAAAAAAATCCATTGAGCCACTGTGGAAATGACAATGTATAAAGTCGAGAAAACTGCCTCGACTACAAATTTGAGGGCGTAGGTTTCACTTCAGTAGAAGTTTTTAGGGAACAAATCGCTCCTCCTCCCAGGTATTTTCAGTAAGAGAAGAGTAATGCATATCAACACAGGTCTTGAACTGATCTTTTTCACTAGCGCAGCATTACCTTGAGTTAATTGCTGTTAGTTGCTGATCCGCGTCTCAGGGTACACTGAGACCTCGCCACCTGCTCGACATTTATGCAAAGTTGGACTTGCTCCTCAGTTTGGCTCGGGGGAAATCCATTCACAAAACCACCACCTGTTTGGAAAGCAGATCTTCTCTTATAAGCCAATATTTTTTTCTTTCATGTGTTGCTTGATGTCTTTCCAGGGTTTGCTTTAAAATTCAACTGCTGACCTTTTTTCCGTTGAGATGACAGCTTTCACTGCGTGTCAGGAGAGGAGTGCTTGATTGCAATGTTTGTTGCCACTTTGACCAATGAACAAAGTGAAACACTTCCTTTTGTTCTTCTACTCTCACGTCTCATCTATCGGGTCCCTGTGGCAGACCTAAATCTGTGGGCGGGCATTTGACTTCCGTGAGGAGGCCCACTTTTATAGGTGGAGCCGGCACGTGAGCGGCTAGCTAGCTAACGTTCACGGCTTTACTCTTCAGGTAAACACTGTAAGCTCCGTCTTTGCTTTGGCATTGTTAGCAACGTTAGCCGGCTGGTGGTGTTGAGAGCCATAGAGAGGCTCCGATCTCATATGTTGCCCCTTTGAGGCCAACTTCACATTGCTCGCTTAATGAAACTGTCCTCCAGTGTCGTATGACAGGAGGTCAGTTTCTTATTAACAAGTAAATACAGTGATTTCAATTTTACATTACAGTCATTTAGCAGACGCTTTTACCCGAAACAACTTACAATTCAGATTCTATCACTACTCTACACCGCAGGCACAGGAGCAATTTTGGGGTTAAGTGTTTTGCTCAAGGACACATCGATATGCGACTAGCGGAGCCTGAGCCGGGGATCGAACCGCCTATCTTCTGATTTAAGGATGTGCTCTCCACTCTGCCACAGTCGCCCGCAAATCACCAAGCACCAAACTTGTAGAAGTTGAACCCACACCGGAGCTGCAGAAACACGACACAGACTCATGCTCCTGAGGAGGTGCACGAGGTTGCACAAGAGACTTTACATATTCCAAGGTGTTTACTTTTTAATAATGTCTGTTTTTTATTCTTCAAACATCGGTCATATTCTCTCCTCTTCTCGTTACTGGCTGTGATTATTTTTGATGCATGCTTGTCTGCACCATTTAGTATTTTGTTTTGATGTTCTCATCTCAGGTAGTTCAACAAACAGTAAATAACATTTCAAATCTGAGATTTCAGCACTTCAACACTTTCCTGAGCAAATAAAGGTGAAAAGAAATTGTTGATCTGTCATCCGTTGCCACACTTCATACCCCTGACAGGATTAAGCTTGATGAATATTTACCACAGCGAAAACAATAAAAGTGAATGAAAAGGAGCCTGGATTAGTGCTCCTTATGGGGCTTTGTGCAGCCGCATATGTTTAGGATTCCATTAGAGAACATTATAGAACGGATATCACATTTAGTCTTTTTAATGGCCCATTGTTGAGTTATGGGAGCAGGATATTATGCTGGCTTTTGAGGCATACAGTCTCAGTTGTGAATGGAATATAGAAAATGTAATTTGCAAGAAAGCAATGGGCGTCTTTGTTATCCTATTCGGTGCAATAAAGTGATTATATAATACACGGGGGGTTAACAGTTTCGAGTGCTGAAGGATATCAAAGGAACTTTGGAGGACTTTGAAATACTGTAACCTGTAAAGTTTGAAATCTTTAATCTGACGAAACAGTCTCACAAAAATGTGGTGAGTTAATATCTGGAGTTAAAAAGGTGATTATGGAGATATGAAAAGTTTTGATATTAGAGGGAATATAAAGAGTTTTGAGGTTAGTTAATGGTGATTTTGAGGTATTATTTTAATACTTACTTACTTACAAATCAGTTTACCATCTACAGTAGCGTGAATACGTTAGTTACAGTAAGGGCCGGGTTGTGCCGCCCCGTCTCCTAAAAATTGAATTCCCATTCAACAAAACTGCATTGCGAATTATCCTTAAGCAGAAGATGCATTTTGTTGTGTATTATGTTTGCTTTAGACACTGCACAAATACGTGTTACTTGAGTCCCAATAGGGAGGATGGTGGGGTGGTGGGTGGGGCGACAAAAATAGGACTTTCACCCAGGAGAGACTTTCAGAGACTTTCACCCAGGAGAGACTTTCACCCAGGAGAGACTTTCACCCAGGAGAATGCTGTTTGTGTCCTGTGTTAACAAAGTGCTTTTGTTTCCTGAACATAACCAAAGACATTTGTTGCATTTTTTCTTGTGTATCAATTTCAAAGTAATTTTAACCTATTTTTTTTTAACTAAACTTAACAATGTAGTTTTGTTGTCTAAAAAGTATTTTTGTAGAGTTATTTATAAAGTTAACCACGTGTTTCAAACGGTTTAAAACTTCGGCCATTATTTGGGAGAAAAGTGCAATTTAGTTATAGTTTTCTTTTTTGTTATACTTTAGAATGTAGTTTTGTAGGAGACGGGGTCGTGTTGGGCTTGAGAGGAATTCATCGTGTCATCACGGGACGTTTAAATAATGGGATAATGGCCCACGTCTTTAGAAGTCCCTCGAGGAAGACGTCCATGCTGCGGCACTCATTTGAACACATCAAAAGTAATGGAAATAGTTGTATAAAGAAGAAACATGCTCACTTCCACACAGCTGGCTGCAACCTTGACACAAGATGCTCGAGGAATACTTCAAGTAGCTGTAGGCACAAAGTGAAGATCTAAGGTTCTGAGGTAGAGTTGGGAGGGAAAGAGCTGCTCTTCTCCAACTGTCAGAGGTGATTTAGTGTCATTATTGAAGCTGGAGCTGTCACACTGAAGATCATGTAAACAAGCACAGTGGCATTTTGCTACGTGATCAGTCACTGTACAGCATGCTGTCTTATTTTTAAGAAATACAGATGCACTTTTGCTAAAACCTTACTTTTTAAAACACTTTGGGAAGTACTGAGCACACGACTCCCATTTACTTTAATTCATCAAGGATTCATTTTGTTTTGGGATTCTCTGTTGCATGCCAGTTTTTCTGATGACAAATAGTCTTTTTGTATCTTGTTTATTCGTTAAAAGATGAATTTATCGGTGTGCATTTATTGGTCTTAAAGTCAGACTTTGAGGCTTGTAGAGACAAAATCGCAATTGCAAAACAGAACGTTCGCTTTGTGTGCTCTGACTTCTGTGCTGCTCTGTAAATATTTGTACTTGGGAGCGTGAGAGAAAGTTGTCGAGACTAAGTTTGGCTTTCAGGCTTCTGTCCTCACTATGCATGTAACAAGTCCTTCAAACGACACAAAAGTCTAATTAGTTTTTCCTCTAGAACTTCACATGGAAGTGTTTTCTAAACATTGTTTTTCTTTGACTTTCAAAACTGGTTCACAGCTGAAAAATAAACACAATTGGTAATCTCCTTTCTCCCAACAGTAAGACTTTATCAATCGTTACACTGATTTGTGAGGGGTTTTATTCATTGTTCATCATTTCTCCAAACAGAGGTCCTCGCTACAGCTAATTTGACTTTCTTGTGACTCGTTCTTCCAACATAATTGGTGAAATTGAGCCACCAGTCAGTAGCTCAAAAGACAGACACATGCAGGCTGTTCTCATTCTCTGTTCGTGCTTACACTTACAAACAGTAATGCACTATAATGTGTTCATAAGTCATCAAGAGCCAAGATGTGCAGGGCTGCCTCTATAAAAAAAAGAAACAGTCAGTGCAAGACTGGATAGGACTTGTTTCGTGTCCCCGTGTGAAACTAAAAGTTCCGTAACTTAAGAACTTAACTAAAGCCACGTATGTAACAAATGTAGTTATGATAAGTTACAATCTTTTCCTAACCATTTAGATTTGCTGCCTAAACTTAACCAAGTAGTTCAAATGTCGGTGTTCCTGTCCCAACGTGTTGTTGAGCCTTTTTAAGCCCAATCATGATGTTTTTTTCTCAAACCAAACTAAGTGGTTTTGTCGCCTAAACCTAAGCAAGTGTCTCTTGTGTGAAAACACAATGTTAACCACGAGTTTACTGTGTCATAGTTTGATGCACTGGGCTTCCCAGTGCGTTAGAAAGTGATGCCAAGGGTCCTCACCAATTATCCAGAATGCATTTTTTGTATTTTCCTTCAATACATATATGGAAAACATGATATCATTCGTTGTTGGTTCATGGAGAGACTGTGTGTTTCCCCCCCGACTCCCCAGAGGCAGTTGTAACCTGGCTGTCTGAAAGCAGCTTTACACACCTGCACTCACACACACACACACACACACACACACACAATGCAGCGTGCTTCTCTTTAATCTCTGTATGTGTGCTGTTTGTCAGTCTGAGTCACTCATGCATTCCCATACACGGGAAAGGTCTCTGCCATTTGTACTGGCCAAGTCTTCTCCAAGGTTTGTATCATAAATACTAAGCACTGACATTTGAAGCTTATAAAACCCCTTCTCTTTGTGTGTGTGTGTGTGTGTGTGTGTGTGTGCTCTATATCTGTGATTTAACTTGTAAACCTTGACAGTGAGTTTTCTTTCTTTTTTTCCAAAGCTAAGCACAAACATTTTGGATTCAATGTGGCTTCTTTTTGAGGACAAAAGCTTCAGCTCCACCAAGTCGACATAAAAGCGACAACAAAGTGTTTGAACAAGATGCGTACGTTAGTCTGTTAATTAAGGTTTGGAGGTTAATGAAAATAAGTGAACGTAATTAATGACGTACTATGTTTCCCTTGAAACCAAATGCAGTTTTTCGGAGTGGGAACAGCTTTTTTAAGAGTTGACCAACGTTGACTTATTTTTCACTCTACTCTTGATCCATGTGTGTGTGTGTGCACCATGACTGAAACAAACTAAATGCTAAAACATGATTACATGGACAACCAAACATGGACAAAGGCAGTAACAATAGATAATATTCAAGCATCATTTATAACATTCTATACAGGAACAAATTATCCACCAAACCTCACTGTAAAGAAACGTTATTGGAACTTCTCTCCCCTCAAGCATCCAAAAACACAATGGCGGTCTGTGGGAAGCCAGTGCGGGATCTCATATTCAGTTATATAACTTTAATTAAGGTTCATGTGATAAAATGCTTAAAGTTCCCGTTGTTGTGGAATATGTTTTTGCTACATTGAATTTTTTCCACCATTTGCACCTTTTATTTGATTTTATTACACGTCTATTAAAAGCAGAGAAAGGGAACATGTGACAAAAGTACTGAGGCCGGTTTATAAACTAGAATGTCATGTTTTCAAGGTGTAAAATGGGTCACAAACACAAGACTGTGGGGCCTTTTTAGATGTGGGCATGATTCATTCACTATCACTTTGTGAGTACATGGAATGGTTTATGTGTGTAGGTGTGTGTGGCGGTGGGGCATTTATTGAGGTTAGATGAAGATAGAGTAAAGGCCGGGAAGGTTAACGTGTGTGTGTGTGTGTGTGTGTGTGTGTGTGTGTGCGTGAGCTTATCAGTGAATTTCGGATGAAAAGGTCCACTGGAGAAAATTAAACTGTCATGTTTGGCAGAGGCGAGGTGAGCCTACACGCCGAGACAATACAAATCTTGCTCACATGCGATGCATACTGACATGTGTATAATGTGTTGATTCTGTGTGTGTGTGAGTGTGTGTGTGTGTGTGTGTGTGTGTTTCCATGTTCTATAACACTGTGATTTATTCAAAGCCATTTATACACGAAACCCTAAAATAGAATCATGCTTTTTGATCAGTTGTTGGTTTAGTCCAAGTGTTTTTTTATGGTGTCACGAAGCGGCACAAATACACAAATACATTTTTTTTGGATGGTTCACATGAAAATACTAATCTCTTTAATGGTTTTCAGATTGTAAAACATGATTAACAAGACACCAGAAAAGTGTAAGATCATGCAAACACGTGGGGCTACATGGAGGATGTGCGGCTGAGCCCCGTGTAATAAAACAGGTAAACGTGATAAAAGCCTTTTAGTGGCGGGTATAAAACCGACCAGTTTGGAAAACAGGGAGGCTTCTTATTAAAATGTTATAACATAAGCTTGTAAAAACCTGTCGAGGTTGTGGCTGCAGCTGAGGTAAACCAAGGCAGTGATTTCTCTGTTTTCATGGTAAATAAGTTATTCGCTGACCTAAATGGCAGAAGTTGGCAGGCACGCATATTTCACACATTTCATATTTAATTAATTCACCATTCAGTCCATCTGGGCAAAAAAATATTCCTGCAGTGAAAGATCTTCAGATCTTCTTATATTTTCTGAGGAAAACGCATTTATCTTACGTTATTTGATTGTTTGTGCCACATATAACCTGATGAAAATGAACAGACGATAACCTTTAAATGTGCACTGCTCCCATGCTAGCTGCACCAACAACGCCCCGGTCACAAGCCCTGAACTCACATTCCCACCAATTCATTCTTTCACTTTGTTTATGCCTTCACATGTGTCTGTTGTTCCTCCCGGCTGAGAATCCACAGAACCTCCCACACCTGTTGCCTCCAGCAGGAGAAGATGGCAGTGTGGTATTAAAGTGGATTAAAGCCATAAAGTGAGAAAGTATCCCCACACCAGACAAAGCCAACACACAACCGTTCATCAGCTCATTAGACACAGAAGTTGCCGTCCCAGACATCATTTTTTTTTTTCGAGCAGCAACTTGTGAGGAAGCTTTTCTTGCCCAAAGCTGTAAGATGTAGGATTTCCTTCCTGATCTTTGGAGTTTGTGTGGTATGCGCTAATTGGGGCAAACTAAGGAGAGAAGGTAATTATGTCTTTACATGAAAAAAAACTGTTGTGTTTTAACTGCAAGATGTGAGGTGTTAGTGCTCGGGTTAGATAAGGTGTGTGTGCTTCATAACACAGTTACCATAAGTGAGGATGAAATATTTGAGTCTGATTTATATCATGTATTTGGTTGTGTTGTCTGTTCTTGTATCACGTTTCATTGTGCTGCACATGTGTTTTATTCTTTTTCTTCAGTACTCCTCATTGTTTTGTGTATTTGTATTCTTTAGTTGTAGTTTGTTGAGCTCTCGTGGCCGCCGTACTAATCACACGGGAACATTTCCACCCAACGGCAGAAACATTTTCCCGTTGCTATTAAATTTGCAGAAATCACAAACTGAACTGACACCCACAGCTGCTACATTGGACAGTGAGATGTAGAGTAGTCTGATAAACGTCTCACAGGACTACAACACACACCTGCCCCATCTGCTGCTCCGTGCAGCAAAGTGTCATTTAAAACAGTCGGAGGACTCAGGGAGGCATCTTTCCTCTGTCTTATCTGTGTTTTAACAAAACTTTAAATTGCATTTATTACCTCACGTATGCAGACAGTTGGATTTCTGCGTCGGGGACAGATGTGGTTTGACAGACAGGCGTTAGCAGCTGCTGGCGAAAAAACAACAACAACAACACAATGTTTTTTACTTGAGAATAATGGAATCCGTCAGTTAATGTTATTTTAAAGAGGTTGTTTTTCAAAAAAAGTGTCTGGTTCCAGTTGGAACAAATAATTGCTCTAAGTTCATTATTACATATGGAGAGGATCCAGAACATCTGCAACAACACATTTTCATTGTTAAATCATCAAATATCCACACTTGGTCCGGGACCATAAGCTCCAAACTATGAAGCTCTGGTTTACCCTCCAGCGTCACTGCTGGATGTTGTTCTCATTCTAATGTCTTTTCAAAATAAACTTCCGTCTTCACAGGAAGTTAAGTTCAGGCAACAAAACAACTGAGTCATTACATCTTTTTGAGCAGTTGTCCTTCAAGTGAAATGCATCAATCTGGTGCACTTTCAGAGCTAAATGAAGAAGCTAGATCTACAAAGAACTTGGTGCTGTAGTGAACAATTTAATCACAAACTCACTGGTTGTATGGATATGACACGGCATAAAAGCATGACACAAAGAAAGCATGGTAGGACGGGGTTTGTGGGTCTGGTGGGTTGTCGACTTTGCCTCAGACCCCTGAGGACAGTCCAGCACTGGGAGCCCCCGTCCTCCCTGCACGGAGGGAGCTTTCCAAGCGAAACTAGAGCCGCCGGTCGCGGCACGCGCCCACACTGTCGAGCCTGACCTGCCGAGTCGAATCCCTCCGGGCAGACTGCTGTTAAACTGGCCGCCTGTTAAGAAGTGAAAAATTATTTTTCAGCACATTATTTAACCGTAGTGTGCTGGATGTCGGGCTGAATGGTTACTTTTTGAATTAATTTGAGCTAAGCTATTTAATTATGATTTGATAAAGACTGTTCTGATGAAGCTATAGGCCACGGCTTTTTCATGGTTTCTTCTTTACATCTAATAATAATGTCATTACATCACTTCACATTTTTATTAAATTGCAGCTAAAAGAGCTCCTCTCTGTTTGTGAGAAAATTCTTCATAATCAGGGGTCATTAGGGGGACACTTCAGAGTTTTTAAGTGCTACACACTTTATTTAGGAACATTCAGATCTGACTCTTCTTTTTCTCCGCCGCCAGAATACTTCGGGTTCAATCACCTTTTTAATGTAAGCGGTTTTAGTGAGAAACTCTCTCTGTCACTCCTCCAGTAATTTCTCTCACCCCAAAAAGAAGAAAAGCTTCAGAGAAGCTGCTCTCTTTTCCTTTTGTGCTTTTTATCATCAGACTTCTCACTGAATGAAATCAAATAGCCCTCCTCTGCACTCGCTCCCGCTGTTTTTACTGCGGCACTGAGGTAAGGAGAATAGTTTCATATGGGCATGAAGGGAAAAGTTAGTTAGAAATTCTGAGAGACTTCAGAAGACCGAAAAAACACCGTCTCTGTCTTTTTAGTGCCTGTGCAAGCCCGTCTCCAACAAACTGCGTACCCGTACAACTGAACTGCACTGACATATTCAGACCGGTCGGGCATTGTTTTAGTGCATGCTAGCGCATGTTAGCGTGCCGCACTGGTTAGCTCATGGCCGCCGCTCTCATACGACGGGTAAAGCTGATAACGCCGTCGGTCATCGAAGCCGAGCTGGTTTCCCCTGAGGTACACACTGTTCGCTCTGTCAGCACTTGTTCCGTTGTTTGCACTGTTAGCGCCGTTAGCTTCTCAAAGCTCGTCCTGATTGCGAGAAAGTGACCTTCATTGAAGACCAAATGTTCTAGTGAAGTTACAAACCCTTTGTTCTTTTGACGCCATATGTATTGTATTGTGTATGTGTCACCTCCTGTGACAGAATGCTAAACAAGTACATATACCAGTGTCTCAGAGCCAGATCTCTGAGCAGTCTTGGCACGTTGTTGTATGTGTTCAATTTGATTTTCCATCGGTCTTGCGTGTATTTTTCTAACAGAGGTACTAATCTTTAGGAGACCTGCAGACTGGCCTTTGAAAAAAAAAAAAGAAAACTCATCATTAACCTCATGCAGAATAATAAACATACATTTTAATGTTTTATGAAGCAGGATATTATCATCATGTTCACACAGTCCAATTACAGCTTTTATTCTATATGAACCTGAAAACCACGGGGGATTGGTTTCTTCTGTGCTTCTGTTTTCCTTCGTCTCCGTCTGTCTAACCAGAGAGTCTGTATCTCTCTCTCTTTGTTTGCTTCTTCCTCACTCGGCCTCGTTTTCCCAGCTCCTCTTTCTGCCCTTGGAAGAGAAAGCCGAGAAACAAGCAGCACAACAAAATAAACAACCTCGCTCTTCCTCTCGTCACATACCTCTCATGTCTGTCTCTTCTGAACCGTCTTCATAGATAACTGTGTGTGAGAGTGTGTGTGTACAAGTTGCCCTTTGGCTTTCAGGGAATGTCGAGAGTTTCAAACTCCACCGATGTCAAGAAAACAAACAACTTGATGCTCTAAGTTCACAAAGTCTCTGCAGAGACTACTGTGTGAGGTAAGCCCGGGTATCAATGCAAGCAATGAGGACGCTTACTGTGCACGCTGAGAGCTCATAAACTGTTCTATGAGTTATTATCCCTCAATCTTCCTTCTCTCTACTGCTCACTTGTATTGTTGCATTGTTTATTTAATTATTATGCAAAAGACAGTCGAGCCTACTCTTTCTGCCACTCCGTATCTTTTTTTTGTTTTTTACAAGCACTGAAGCACTCTTTGCAATAGACTCTCCAGTATCGCTTTTATTTGTTTGTTTTTTCATTAGTTCTGTTTCCTTTGGCTTATATAATGTGTTTTAAATGTTTTATACTTAGTTTTAAAACAATTTGTTGCTCTTAATTAATGCATGTTAAGTTCCTGCTGCTGGGCATGTGATTATTAGCCCCAAATACCTGCACCTGGCTGAGCTATCAGCTTTTAACCAATGATACACAAAGGCGTGGCCACTGGTGTGTCACGGAGTAGGATTTAATTTTTTACTTAAAAATATCACTTTTTACCTGGTATGGTCTCTTTGCTCTTTGTAGAACTTTTAAGAGGTGTTAAAGTTACCTTTCATTTGTTGGGTTTACCTTCTTCTTGTCTGACTCCTCGGTTGCCTCAGCCTCACTCTCCAGCCGATCAAAAGAACGTCCCACCCTCCTCTACACCGGCACCCACAAAAATCTAACACAACCTGCTCTCAATTCTGAGCAGGCAGCATGAAAGATACTCCAAGGAGCAACACCGGCTCCACTGAGAATTCCCATTAATGACTTGCCATTGGCCCGCTGCACAGAGTGGCAGGCTGACAGAACTCGCTCCCACTCCTTCAGATTATTTCCCCGGATTCAACTGTTTTAAAGTCCCAGTGAAACGGAAGTTACGTGTGTAGTGTCTTCAGTTTCTGTGCTGTGACGTGTGTCCCGGTGAAAAGGGAATATTTGAGCGGGGTACAGTAACGAGATGGATTTAAATCAAATTCCTTGCATTTAATTGGACCGCTAAAAGGTGGGCGGGGCTTAGAATTTAGCGATCCAAACACTCCTTCCTTGTCGCTAAAAGTTGCAGATTGATGGATGGCTGGATGTCATGATGTCATTGGTTGAAATTGGTCGGGACTAGCTTACGTAAGCACACATTGATTGGATTTTGATATTAAAACGTTTTATTTTAAAATCGTATACACAGAGTTTAATAGGGGCGCGATATGAACGGGGATGTGATCTGACAGGGTTTAAAGAACATTTAGACTTTAAAAGACTTAAGAATGGCTGTCAAGAATATGGGTATAAACTCAGAAAGGCTAAAGTTTAAAGTGATATCAGAAAGATATCAGAAATCAGCCATGGATTGTGACGAGGATGCTAACCCCCCTGATGTGTAGAGACCTAGCCTATTGGCTAGTCACCAAGATCAAGCCGATTCATTATGATGCACTGTAAAGACATTTAGCCGTACACCAATGATCTATTATCTCTCAACTTTACGTAATGTATATATTACACCAGGTCATGATAGATGAGTAAAATGTATTCGATCACTCTTTTGACCGCCAATAGCTACATCGAGAATCAATCGGCACCTCTCCGAACCCATGAAATCAAACAGAGGATGTTGCCAAAGCTGCTCACAACTTTTGCATTATTCATAGAGCTGTTAGCACAAGGGAGGAGCCAGAGATTAATGGGATTTTAATTGGTTGTATATAATATACATTCAGGATGGTTATCTGTGGACTATATTTAGCTCACTCTTAGAATCCATAAGGGAAGTCCTCTCAAATTGATGTCCCTCCTGAAAATGTTCAGCACTACAGTCTGTACGCTGGCTGCTGGCTCTTCATCAAGAAACTGCCCTTAACCTTGATGGTGTGTTCACACCAAACGTGTGGCATGATTACATTCAGAGTCAATGTAAAGACAGGAATAGATGCAAAATGCGCAGTTGAATCATTTTTAATTCCAGCGGGAACTTTGCGTGAGCGTGTGTTTTGGCCTATCAGCTTTGAGATTCTCCTCCTGTCCTCACTGAAGTCCTTGGCTGCTACCGAGTCCTCTGCTGAAGTGTCCCTGAGCAAGACACTAAACCCCTAACCGCTCCCCGGGGGCTTCTCACAGCCCACTGCTCCCAATAAGCTCGGGATGCTACGGGTTAAATGCAGAAGTTCAATTTCAGATGTACCTAATGTATATAATGACGACTATAATATATTTCATTCAATACAATGATGTTCATTTAGTGAATGTAGGTCCATTTACAGTCAATAGGCCGTAAAGCAGAGTATGCTTTAGGGCGGGCTTACTGTGATTGACAGGTCGCTGCCGCTACTAGAGACGTCTACGACGTCACTCCTCCGCATTCACAATATGTAAGATCAGTTAACTTCAGTTTATTGGATGCCAAAAAAACGACACGGCCGTATTCCAAGATGGTGTTGCCAAAATCATTGAACTCAAGGCTTCATAACGGCAGTCCACAAATCAAGTGGTGAGGTCACGACGACTACGTTCACTTCTTATATACAGTCAATGGTTCATGCCCCCGCAGTAAACCAGCCAATAAAACGGTAAATACAGATCAATTAAATTCACCGAACAGATGATGTCATGAACCCAGGCATGAAGGTGTTTGGTTTTCAGACGTATTTGGGACTTCTGGAACATGTACAAAGCATTTCTGTGATTGATGAAACATTGTTGGTGTCGATGTCACGTAGCGCGATTGATACAAATAAAGATAAATGATTGAGCGCTCAAACTATACCGAGTAATGCAAGGCTTATATTGTGATATGATCAATATGTAAACTATTGGAAACATTTGACTACATTTAAGTGCCTCTACATCACTGAAAGACCATTTGCACAGGTATAAAGCTGCCGATGTCAGCCCCGAAATTTGCCCGAAAAACAAGAGAAAAAAGAAGAAAAAAAAATGCCCCTTAAAGATCTGAAGTCTTCTCCTCAGGCTGATTAATGACTCAACATTAATCACATTCTTTTAGCCTATTTACCACAAGATACTTTTATCATAAATATATATATTATATCAACTTACATATACAATTATACAAAAAACTTTGAACCACGTGACTGGTAGGCTACACTGTAACAAATTGCTGTAAAAATACAAGAAATTCTCAACAGCAAGGTACTGTTCTTCGTAAATACAGTTGAATACAGTTAAATCCAGCAAAAGTTGAGGCCTTGGAAGAAAAAAAAAATTAACAGCAGCTACTGTCCAATCTTGCAGTATACTACAGTATTTTTTCCTTTTTCAGTTGACTAAGCCCGCCCCTTACTCTTCAACAGCACACGGCATCAAGTATCTACTGCTTAGTTAGCACATAGTCAACCTAAAGAAAATGAACAGAAAGCTTTAGATATCATAGACCGGTGATTTTATTCAGGATGGAAGAATAATAATAAGAGGGAATTTGAGAAGACGATTTTCAACGGACTCTGACCGAAGCACCGAAGCAGACCGAGCACCACCTGCTGCTTCAGCTCGCCTACAAACACGCAGCGGACACCGTCCATCCTGCCCCTGTGGCTCACTGAACAAGGTAATTTAGATGTTATCAAAGTTAGCATGACCGTGTTCAGTCATTTTGTGTTGAATCTACATTGTATTGTACTGATTTTTTGCCGATAACGTGACTTGTTGCATGCTAACATGCTAACGAGCGGTGCTTGCAGGACAGCGACTGCTGCAGTAGCTCACGCGGTTCACTGTGCATACGTGGTGACCCGTGTGTTAGAAAAGAATGGCATGCGATCTACCGGCGTTACCAGCGAGAGTTATTTCATTTTCATAGATACCTGATTGAATTTCTCAGCAATTGAATCAACAAGCTGAGTTAATATATATATATTTGATATGGTTTCAGAACATTAACTATAATTGTTGTCTGCATTAGTTGCTGGTGACGCTGCTTGATAAGCATTGAAGCCACGTCGTCTGTGAAGGCATCCAGCCAAGCTTCATCACGTTGCTGCTGCGGTTTTCTCCAGCTACGATGTGTTCAACTTGCAATACCAAGAGGAAGCTGCAAGGACACTGGAGTTTGTTCAAAGGTAAATCTTCTGCAGTCTTAAATATTATTTGGATATTTTTCTGAAGGTTAATATGTTGCAACATGATTGAGCTTGTAGCCTTGATGTGAGAACGTGTAGAACAAAAATCAGACCTTGTATGTTCACATTTTTTGCTTATATGAAATATTCACACATATGTTAGATGAAAATAAGATTATTCTCTCATTGTTAGTAGACACAGAGGTCAGAATACTTGTAATTTGTATTTGTTTATTCCAATGGGGTTCAGTATTAAGTGTGAATATTCTTTACATACCACACCTAATATATATATGCTTTCTCTGTTATTTAGGCGCTTCATTGGGCTCAACCTGGAAAGGGGGACAAAGGCCAACCAGGGGAAGGTGGTGTCCAGAAAGACAGGGAAGCTGGTCCAGAAGAAGGCAGGAGCTGTCAATCCCCATGTGGCCACCCTCATAAAAAACCTCCTGGACTTTGAGTGTGGCTTTATGTAGTCCACAGCACATCTCCACATAGGAGGAAGGAGAGATCGCCCACACTGCTGGTGTTCTTTTTTCCTTTTAAGGTAACAAGTTTCAAAATTGTGTTCTGTTCAGTTCTATCGAGTTGTCTCAAATGTGCAGTTCCAGATTTGTTCTTTTACTTGCTTTCTATTACACTAATGACCATAACTAAATAAAAAAGTGATACTGAAGGCGGGGTACATTTAGTAAACTATAAGAGTTGTATATAGATTGTTGCGAATCTGTTTAACATGATGCAGTGTTCTGGTCTGATTGTATTGTACAATAACGTAATTACTGACAATGTTTTTTGTTCTAATTTACTTTAATGAATACAATTTTATATGGTGCTTTTAATATTTGTATTTTGCAAAAATGTGATCACTGTAAAATTGTCAGTTATTGAATGTGTTTGACACTGCATTGGCTTTAATAAAAGCTTTTTAATGTAAGGCCATCTCTTGTTTGAGTCGTTTCTATGCTCGCAATTTTCAGGGGTTTTATTTTGAAATGTAACATTTTAAATCATTAGCTTCTAGCAGTGTCATACTGTAAATACATTCTACGGTAATGAACTGTTCATGCATTTTCTATACAGCACTGTACTGTCATACTTTTTTACAGTATGAAACCGTTGTTGTACATTACAGTAGGTATGCTGTAGAATTACAGTTAGAAGCTGGAGCCTGTAGCTGCCAGCTCTTTACTGTAATTTAACGGGGAAATTTGTTACAGTGTACGTCATATGGATGAGCATCGTATTTCACAGCTGATTGGACAGCGCCACTGTTTGAATGGAGGAGCCCCGCCAAACAGACACACCGGTGAGTCACCACAGTGTTTGTCGAGAAATGCCAAGTGTGTCGTCTGCACCTGATGGTGATCCACTGAACTGTTCAAGGGAGGATAACGATACAACTTACGTAAGCAAACCGTGGGCGCGGGGCGTGAGAAGAGAATGTGGGATTTGAATGTAAGTGTGTGTGTGTGTGTGTGTGTGTGTGTGTGTGTGTGTGTGTGTGTGTGTGTGTGTGTGTGTGTGTGTGTGTGTGTGTGCGTGTGTGTGTGTGTAGGTGTTTCTGCCTGCACTCAGTGATGCGAGAGGCAGAATAGATTATATTGTGCTCGATTATTGTTGTGATCTATAACCCTGCAACAGACACAAAAAAAGAGTATAGTTTGATAAACTCCATTAACAGCCTCAGGTTTAATGTGTGGAGGTGTATGTGAGCGTAACTGTGCAGCCAGGCAATGAATCCATTTTTGGGGAAGGGGTATCCCTTTAAGCATTTATAACGTATAATAATGACAAAATACTTGCCAGATTTTGAAAGTTACATTTCTCCTTTCATTTTCATTTACACAAAGGACATTTTCTGACATATTTATTGAAGACAAAATACAAAAAGGACCAGGCGGCCTGTCATAATTAAAGAGTTAAGAGCCTTTCTGGCTCTATCCGTGCGCTTTGTTAGCCCGGTGCCAAATTACGCACGGGGCTCCCCGCGGCAGCTCTGCCGCCCGGTCTCCCCCTGCCTGCCAGCACTCAGTGGTTCGCTCCAGTCGGCGCTCAGCTGCTGTTCACCACCTCACCACCTGCCGGCGCGCAGTCGGAGCTCCAGCCCGGTTACCGAGCGCACACCGAGCCTCAACCGCCTGCCCGTCTTCTTCTCCTCTCGCTTCAGCCTCTTTGAGCGTTTTTGCCTCCTGCGTCGGTAGGTCAGTTCTCCCTTCCTCTTTTCTTTCCCTCGCTCTTTCTTTGTTGCTGTTTTGGTTCTCCTCTTGTTTTTTTTGTTTTATTTTTCGCACTGAATTTCAGCAGCTGCTTGGATTTCTCTGTGTTGTGCTGCCAGTCTTTACCGGAGCTTTTACCCGCTGCTTGTTGCTGGAAGGAAGCCCGTGTTCTGGCTTTTTTGTGTTTATTTTCACCTCTTTTATTTATTTTTTTTGAGATATTTTCTCGCTTTTTTCTCTTTTAATTTGAAGAAACATCGCAAATATGTCTTCTCTGATCTCACACGATTTATTTTGATTTTGGTGTATCTCATTCTTCTGTTTGATCTCTTTTATCTCATTCTTGCAGTTAGATTTTTTTCCTTTTCTAAAAAAAGAAAAAGGCACATGGGATTTCCATTCCTCTTAAACTTGAATGTTGCGCATGCAGCATGCCAGAACGCAGCGAGGATGAGGATGGTGATGGGCAGGTGTTGCACGGACAGCTGATCTTCATCCACGGAACTGCTCGTGTTTCCGTTGAGACTGCTTTTTGTCTGAACGGTGATCTCAGTTGTGAATCTCGGTCAGTGCGTGCGAATGTGTGTTTATTGCCACACACACATAAACACACACGCACACACTTTAGCAGCCTGTTTCACTGTCGGTCCTCGTGAAGCAGACCAGGAGGAGCTGACAGGTCGGGGTTTGGTACTCTGCCACGTCCTGTTCTGCATCCCTGATGTGTATACTAGCTGCACACTGACTGTTGCTCCATGCTGATCTGAGCCTCACGGCATGCTGACAGTATTTCCATGACATGCCTTGCTTCTGAATTGTTTCTCACTGTTTCAAGATTTGTGTTGGTGTTTGGTGAACCAGAACTGAGAATCGGAGTGCCAACAGATTATTTAACCAAATGAAAGAGCAGTCATCGATCAAGATGAATAAGAAGTAGGGATAGCAGTAACATACCTATGGAAAGGAATGCTTTAAATCATACAGGTGTTATTGCTGTTAACAGTGTCAGTTGAGTAGAACAGGGTGCATTTAAGTGCCATGGTAAAGTATGGAAAACAGACTTTCTTATTGCTCATCCTACCGGTATGTTAAACGTGATGGTAGGATGAGCGACAAAGACTTAACTACTGTAAGACACAGCCATCATAGCAACATGTTCATTCATTTCTCCTTAAAAAATATGACTTTAGTTCTGTAGATATTGTTATCTAAGGAACAAAAACTGATTGTTTAGAAAAGTTACAGATGATTTGTGTATCATATAAAACGGAAATCGACAGCACATGAGGAGATCGGTGTGTGTCTTCTTCAAACTGACGGACTGATAGTGTGTGGTACTTTAAATCTATTCTTCTTTTGATCTTTTTAAATAGTATAGATTGGAATCGGGTGCTTTTGACTGGCACCCCCCAATACAATGGTATATAATGGATCACTTAAAAAGCACTACATGATATGAAGTCATTAGGAACATTGATTGACACATTTGTGAAAGATTGTAATGATTGAATAAAGCAACTGTGAGATATGACAACAAGCATCACTTCTCTCTGGTCTGCAGGGACTCCATATATAGTTTATTTATACAGCGCTGTTTCGCAGTAGACATGTATTGGAGCTTAAATACAAACAACTGTTGCAATCAGGAAAATGTGCTTCTTAGTTAAAATGATGGAAATCTTCATGTGTTGGAAAATACAGGAACAAAAAAGGAAAAAAACAGAAAACGACCGTGAAATGTGACTGAATTCATCAAAACTGCCTGAAGGGAAATCCGCGTCCTCCACACATATAACGTGCATTCAAAGCTGCAGGCTGGACTTGATAATGAAGAAGGAAGTTTACCATTTCCCATGAATAAATTACATTTTTAACAGTCTTGTTAACGGAGAAGTGAAGGTTCGTGTGAGCAGCATTGTCAGACGGAAGGCTTGTAAAGAAGAAATGCTTTGAATAAAGGCATGTGAATGAAAAGGCAATCCCATAGTGGCGGCACACCCCTCCTCCTCCTCACACGTCACCGTAGTAACGTGCTTTACGTGCCTAATGTGAACAGTGCACTCCGTGGTGAGCAGTGAGATGCAGCTACAGGCAGGACCGCGAGGCTCAGTGGAGGAAAATAGTCTGCAGGATAAGATCAGGGAAGCTGCAGGCCGCCGCCGGTTACTCTGTGAAGGTGTTTCGTCTCCATTATTCTCAAACAGCATGCGTCTGGGATTCATGATCCCGCTCCATTTGTTCCTGACTGTGTGTGGATCAGTCGGCCTGCTGCTGATCAGAGATGTGCGCTATGTTTGGAAGTAGTTTTTATTTTGTTTTGTAGCAGAGCTAAAGTCAATGAATGACCGAACCCGGTTATTTGGCAAAACACCGATACTTTTAGTTTCTTAGCGTTAGTCCCACACATCACCCACACTTTATATATTACATTATGAATATATATTATATTATAGGCCTTATGGAGGCCGTGTTTTGATAAAGTGTGTCGACCCATGGAGGAGCATGAAAAGAGTTATGGAAGCAAGAAGAACCTGCAGAGACACCAGACGGTAGCGCAGCACAAGCGCTCAAGCTGAGTGACGACAGTGAAAGCTGTCACGTGAGCTTCAGTGTTTCCATTCAAGTATTTTCATGTGACGCGAAGTATCGGATTGGAAAAGCTTTAGAAGAAGGGTTTTGACTTTGACGAAAAAGAGTTAACATGAAAGAACACTTAAAATATAACAAACTCCTGAAGACGTCTCGTGTTTTCTCTCTCTCGTGGATGAGTTATATGGCCGAGGCGACTTGTTCTGTTTCCAGTTTGCAACCTCCTCTTCTTCTTCTTCTTCTTCTTCTTCTTCTTCTTCTTCTTCTTTTACTCCGTTTATTGGTAGATTCCAGCCATAGAGCCTATAGCGCCAGCGTCTGACCAAAATACTCCGTAGCAAAGTTTATTCGCTCCAAACAGTTGATCGAAAGTCTCTTTACTCGCTTTTCTTTTAGTTTTTGCGTCATTTCTAAAGTCAGCTTAACATTTGCTTGATAACTGAATACAAACACGATTCTTTTGAGAACAGTGAGAGACGCTTACTTCACTATTCTCACTCATCGCTCATCGTTCTACGACTGCATGCGTTCAGGCTGCTGTATTGGTAGAAAAGAGAAAAATGAAATGGGGGATAAATAAATAATGCCTTGTATTCAAACATCGTCATATTAACTATTTAGCGCCTCTGTGCTGATAATGAATGGAAGTTGCAGCACTTTGACTGTGTAGGAGCTCATTAGTGTTCGTGCTCTGCAGCTTTGTGTGTGTGGTTTAGTTTGGCTGAGTAACATTCAACATGTAGATTCAGAGTTGTGGAAAATTGATTTTCAGATTGATTTTTGTTGCATATTTAAATGAGTGGATATTTCTGATTCGGCGTGAAGTCGTGTCGGGGAAGGTCATGGGTTCAGTCAAGGCTGAATCTGTTATTAGCCAATTGAATGGGTGTCGCTGTGGATGCAGTACAATGTTTTCTTGTCAAATTGAAGTAGCAATGCAATAAGCGGGAAAGTGTACAGCGAGCGACTCGTTATTGGGAATGAAATTGAAACAAAACAACTTTAAGTTCTGGCCACGAAAGAACTGTGCTATGGGTTTAGGAAAAGATCTAAGTTTGGGTTTAAAATAAGTACGGAAGTCAACGTTGGACTTTCGGTTTCACACGGGAAACCTGAGTGAAAGTCTTTGTCAGCCTTTGTGTAGGTCAGTGTTAAACGTGCTTGCCACCCATTGTCCTTTTAAATAATCAACATCATTGATTGCAAGAATACAACTATTTGCAAATCGTGCGTTTGCGCGTCAGAAGAATGTCTGCGCTCGTTCAAAGCATGCATTCCCCCGAAGAACAAGCTGCAGCTTAAGAAACTCTCCTTGGATCAAAAGTGTTTTAAACAGAGACCCAACAACGTGGTGCTTCTAAATGCTTCTCCACTGCTCATAGTTTTGTTAATAGTAATTTCTGCAAAGCTGTTATGATGGCAACGCAACGTTGCACCATCCGTCATCTGACGCTGTTACTCGGTTAGTTTCTGTTCACTTTGACGGCCGTTTACGAGTGAGAAAAAGAGTTAAACTAACGTTACAGTCTGTGTTTCATTTCATTTATTTATTTGGCTCCTCAGTGATACAAACATGCATTTGATTATCTCTCCAGTGACTCAATCCACGTTATAATCATTTCAAGTTTTATATCTAAGTTCTTCAGTTCAGGGAAAGGTCCAGTATAACAGAAGATGATTGAATAAAATATTAATATTAAGTTTTGATATTTATTTTTGAGTAATTTAATTGTAATAGAATAAACGATAAATTGGTGGTTAGATTAATTGACTAGTTAATCAATAGTAAAATAGATGCAGCCTGAATTATATCCACCAGAACTATTATTGTTATTGGTCATAAAACACTATTATTATAGCTGTTGTGCTATTACTGTTGTTACAATGCATCTCTCTCTCTCTCTCTCTCTCTCTCTCTCTCTCTCTCTCTCTCTCTCTCTCTCTCTCTCTCTCTCTCTCTCTCTCTCTCCTACCTGGTAAAGGGGAGTTTTTATTTGCCCCCATAGCGCCCGTCGTAGCTCGCGGGAGAATGTCGTCTCTCTAGTGTGGAGGCTTTCTTCATCACTTCATCATCAAGGTCACTTCATCATCAATTGATTTACTGAACGTTTACATTGCAACTCAGTGGATCCTTGATTCAATCCACGATCTATTAAACAACCGTTTCCTCTGAAAACTTGTATTCTCATGCAGGTTCACCTCACGCTGTCTTTGAACTTTGCTTTGTTCAGGAGGCGTTTCCTGCACAGACTACAGATGTGTCACTTTACCAAGCGGTGACCTGGATGTCCAGCGTTCCCTGTCCAGTACAGCTGCAGGCTGGATTCAGCGGTGGTGCAGCAGGCTCCTCCATCTTTTTAGTGCAGGTTTTGTCGGGGGTCCTGTAATAGAAACGTGAATTATAAAACTCAGGCTCGCAGTCCTTTGTAAGTGGGAGATTTGACATTCTTTCATGTCCGCTTCCTATTCTCAGTAGTGGTGCTGATAATACAGAATGAATAGTGAAGAAAGCAGCAGGTGGTCCTGTGTTACATGCGTCTGTGCACCTACTTGATAAATATAAAAGGCTTTCTTTGTTTAGCCTTCGGCTACCTGAATGGGGACAACAACTCGCCAGAGGAGCTTAAGGCAATTTAAAATCATTGTAAACATGAGTTTATGGTCTTAATCTCTAGTTTCAAGTCTTCTTCAATACAGCATGATGTTCATTTAGTACATGATGGTCCATTTAGAGTCACACAGACCATAAAGCAGGGGATGCTTTAGGGCGGGCTGACTGTGATTGACAGGTTGCTGCCACGGCGTTGTCCGATCTGGGAGTTGTCTTTTTTTCCCGTCTTCAGTTCACGAAAGTTAACTGCCAGAAAATGTCTTTTTCATTGTTCAGTTGTTTTTTAGCTCCATCCTCGACTGCCAGAAACAGGGTAAATACGTCCACTTCTTACAGTCTGTGGTCTTTATTTCCCCATTATTCTAGACACTAAATGCATAATAAGGAAAACAAGAATGCAGCAGACTGTTGACATTATAATCTGTATCTTAGATTGGACCAACGCAGCTCAATTACCCTGAAGTTATTTCTCAACTTCTGCATTACACTTTCTGTACTCGGTACAGGAAGCTCTTGTGCTTATTGAGGAAAATGCATTTTCATTTGAGTGATCTATTACATGGAAACAAATCACAGCAATCCCAACACAAACCCAGTAATAGCCCGTCACTTAAATCTACTTAGATCTATATTACTGCCTCCCTAATGATTCACTGAGCTGTGGGCTTTGGAAGCTGGAAAATTACCCTCATGGCTTGAAAAATGTAAATATAGTGGAAACTCATTATCTGGCCTCATTGCCAGATATGCACACACACACACACACACACACACACACACACACACGCACACACATCAACATTTGTGAAGATTTACCACAACTGCCCATATATCACGATCCAACCACCCAAATAGGAACCATTCTTAGTCCCTGAATTAATCCCAGAAAGACAGTCGGTATTCGAGAACCACAATTATTTGAAAATAAAATAAAATTCTCGACTGGAGAAACGGAATATCTGCAAGAAATGTTACATCTGTGGGTTTGGAGTCAGCATGGGGTCATTGTTTCAAAGATGTCACAGCTACAAGCTATTATAAATGCATGAAATGTAGCCGTCGGCACAGACCGACTGACGTGCTTAATATCGGTTTCGCTGATCTTCCTACGAGCCTTTCAGCGGTTTGCGGCAATTTGCGCTCGCAGGCGAGAATACAAAGATTGAACTCATCCATGTTTCTGATTGTAAGGACAGCTGAGCAATTTATATTAATGCACACGGACTTCTTGTCCTTCAGGTTTTCTTCACTTTTGGACACAAAGTTTTTGTAGAAAGAGCAGCATGTAATGAAAATGAATGTTTTGTGCTGTTTTAATAAAGTAGCAAACGGCAGCTGGACGGAGTTTGATAACTTGAATTTTTTTTCTAAAATGGCATCAATAATTCAAGAATGCTTAAGAGAAAAAAAGTGATCTAACACTGAGACAAGACAGTGGAATCATCCCTGATGTATCTCGGTGTGTATATATATATATATATATATATATATATATATATATATATATATATATATATATATATATATATTCTTTTTAAGTTGTCACATTCCTTGATTTGTAAAAACACACCGCACCCATTTTACACGGTCAATATCACATTCCATCATTTCATTGCGAGACGCCAAAATCGTGATCAGCAATAACAATGAAATTACTCGAGGAGCCCTAATTTCTTGTATATCAGCTCATTTAAGTTCTGGACTTCATGATTTAAACTATTGCAAACTGGTCTCATCCAGCATTTCTTAGCTTTGCCAACAAAAAACGAATACGCCGTAACGCGTAGATATTCCATCTGTTGTGTGACTTGCGTACTTCTCTAACTCATTCCTGAGTTATTTTAACCCAAATTACCAACTTTTCATAAAACTAAGTAATTTTGTTGCATAATAACTACGTTGTTTCCTGTGAAGACTCACGTTTATTTTGAACAGACCGTGTGCATGTAACGAGGGGAAATTGCCGCGTGTTGCCGGCTTTTGTATGAAAAGGCACAAAATATGAGGAGTAAGTTCTCATAAGACATCATAACCGTTGTGTGAGGATACGTTGACTATTACATCTGTGTGGCAAGGAATGTAACTACAGTATGCACTGAGAACTCAAAGAGATGAGTAATCATTTGTTGCTTTAGAGACAATAACATCCTGCAGTAAAACACACACACACACACACACACACACACACACACACACACACACACACACACACACACACACACACACACACACACACACACACACACACACACACACACACACACACACACACTGCAGCAAGAACTGTATCACACCCAGACTAACAAGACACTATCCACAACCTCACTGCGCCAGGGAAACCAACCGTGGCTCACACACACACACACACACACACACACACACACACACACACACACACACACACACACACACACACACACACACACACACACACACACACACACACACACACACACAGAGTGAAGCCAGCAGCCAGATGAACATCACTTGAGAGCAGATGGGGGTTAACAGTGAGACACTCGCACACATATGCTCGGCAGTGGCTTGTCCATAGAGACTCACACTTACAAGTGGACCAGAAACACACACACACACACACACACACACACACACACACACACACACACACACACACACACACACACACACACACACACACACACACACACACACACACAGAGTGAAGCCAGCAGCCAGATGAACATCACTTGAGAGCAGATGGGGGTTAACAGTGAGACACTCGCACACATATGCTCGGCAGTGGCTTGTCCATAGAGACTCACACTTACAAGTGGACCAGAAACACACGCACACACACACACACACACACACACACACACACACACACACAGACAGACTGTAGCTCGTGGGCGTGACCGGTGCTGGAGGTGCGGCCCGTCAGGGTTTGTGTGATTTTTTTAATAAATTATGATATATTATTATATTGCAATAGTGCATTTTCTGGAATTCCAATAATTAAATTAAACAGAGAGGAGCACATGTTTGTGGCTAATCCGGTTAGTTGAAATACCCCAAAAATCAATCAATCAATCCATAAAAACTCCATAAATATGCTACATTGTGTTTGAGCTCGTCAGCTAACATGCGGACACGTGTTCATTGGTTTCTGTTCTATTCATTAAAGTAAACACTGAAAATCAATTTGAAATTTGGCCCGAGATGTAGAAACATGAGTTTTTTTGTTATTAGTGCATGAAAACGCATGAAAAAGCACAGGGACTGCTCTGAAAACGCTCTGTTGCTGCGTTTGAACGTGGATGTTTCTCTGACAGCCGCCTGATAACAAAACGTAATGATGCCAGAAACCACCAGCTTCCTTTTGAACGACGGCGTTTGCTTGCGTTCGTCTCCGGAGTTTGCTTTCCTGACAACAGAGCTCATGAATATGCTTCTGTGCAGCCGCTTGACTGACTGCCGATGTACTTGGTCGACTGCCTGTCGACTGGCTGACTTGTCTGCTTCCTGTCCTCCAGTTCACCGTCATTGTCAGCATCTCTCTGCGCTCTGCGCTCTCCTCTATTCTTGATCTCTCTCTCTCTCTCTCCGGCTTCTGCCAACATTTTCAACTAAACTCTCATTAATGCAAATTGCCTGCGCTCTCTCTTTGCTCCAACATTCACAGCCCTCCAGTGTGTGTGTGTGTGTGTGTGTGTGTGTGTGTGTGTACGCGCCCCCAGTCAGGAGTCAAGAGGAGTCCTGACATTTTGAAACTCAACCACCTCCCTGATTCAGCAGAAACAGATGGAAACCTCCCCTCCTCCTCCTCCTCCTCCTCCTCCTCCTCCTCCTCCTCCTCCTCCTCCTCCTCCTCCTCCTCCTCCTCCATCTCCATCATCTGCTTTCTTTCTTTCATCCCATATCTTTCTCTTTACCTCTTTCTCATTTGGAAAAATGTTTACTTCATGTTGCCGTCAATTCAATTTAAATTCAGGTTTTGTTAGCGTGCGTCGGACCTTCAAACCTTTAGTTTGTTTGTTCTGCTCCTAATCAGTGGACTAATCTGTTTTCCCCACCTGCTTGGTTCAGCTTCTTTTCACACATAAGAAAATATGAACCAAAACGTATCACTCAGAGCCGTGTGACAATGCTCCCTCTGCTGATTAGTCAGATAAGTCAGGGACGAGAAAGTAAACACAGGAAGAAGGTTCTGAGGGAACGTCTCTCGCCTTTATGTGCCGTTCATTCGTTTTTTTAACAAAAACAGGCGGCAACCTCCGGGTCAGAAAAGTGAAGCCAACGCTGAAGTGTCTCAAAGCTGCATTCTCTCTAATGTCCACCAGGGGGCGACTCCTCTGGTTGTATAGAAGTCTATGAGAAAATGACTCTACTTCTCTCTTGATTTATTACCTCAGTAAACATTGTAAACATGAGTTTATGGTCTCAATCTCTAGTTTCAAGTCTTCTTCAATACAGCATGATGTTCATTTAGTAAATGATGGTCCATTTAGAGTCAAACAGACCATAAAGCAGGGGATGCTTTAGGGCGGGGCTACACAGTGATTGACAGGTCGCTGCCATGGCGTTGTCAGGTCCGTGTTTAAGTCTCTTACTTTAACCCTTTCACAGTGTGTTTTCAGTTCATGAAAGTTAATTGTAACATTTTGGTAGATGTGATCATTTACATAGATATCAAGAGGGCAATATATTTAGTTGCTAGTGCTGGTCAGACTTTATATCATTTTTAGGCTAGTTGCTAGCAACTTTTAATTTAGCTCCTCCCCCTTGTAGTGGAGTTGGGTAAATTTCTGGTTTTGCAAGTTTGATTTTTTACAAAGCATCCGTCATTATGTTGCCTACTGGCAAATAAAAAATAGCCCACATTAGCAACCTGTGCTAATGACATCACGGCGCTAAATCCAACTCACATTGCAATGTAACTGGCACTTCATTGCCTAACGTGGTTTTATGAGAAAAGAATAAACGCACCAGATGAACATCAGCCTTAACGTTTCATTATTTCTGCTCTTCCTCTGTACCTCCCCGGAGCTCTTTGCCCCGCCCCTTTTCTCTCGCAACCCTGAGGCGTTCGACTAACAGGAAGTTACACTCTCATGGTTCTGGTCCGATGTTTCGCTTCATAGCAAAGCGGTTTGAACATTTTTACAGCGGCCGAACTCTACTTTGTAGTTTGGTCATTTCGACGTCGTACCACGTTCCCATCACAAACAAACTGCTCCAGAATATGTTCCTGAGCACGATTGGTCTGTTCACATCATGTCACGAAGGGCAGGGGGGGAACAAACAACAGTCCAATTCAACAAGACTAAATAATGCAGGTCTGAAGACTATAAAAACCTCCCCTATCACGCTAAAAGCATTTTCCCCAGACGACCATTATAAAAGAGACGGTCGTAGACGGAGCACCTTGATGTACAACAAGGTCATTTATTACTCTTTTTATTAAGAAGACCATTTGTCACAATAGAGTCTGAGATTCCAGCATTTCATTATTGATCATTTGTCGTTGTGGGTTATTGCCTGTTGAATAATAAGACATTCGCTTTATTTGTATTCGTGTGTACAACACAATGAAGTGTGGAACAAATGGTGAAGGATATGATGCAATATGAAAAAAATCTATTGAGTAAAAACCATGTTTACCAAAACCTGTTTGGATCACTGTTGCAGTTTGTGTAGTCGGGATTCAGTCGTGTGCGTCGGACGAGTAACAGATGGAAACGAGACTCTGCTCTTTGAGGAAGCTCTGAGGGAGTCGCAGCGGCGACTCAGATTCTGTTGGCAGAACTAATCCCGCCTTAATAAATACATACATGAACATTGAATGTGAGTAAAATCAACAAAACTGGGACATGAGGAGGAGATCAGGGCGGACGGAGCTGAAGCATTAACAAATAAGCTGAAAAGGTACAAAATGTAACTAATAGATATCGCCATGAAACTTCCCCAGGTCGTTACTTCCATTAAGACAATTATTTCTTTTGTATTACACATTTTCTAAGATTCTATGTGTTTAGTAATTTCATCTCATCAAACATGTGCTATTTTGCACACATTTCCAGAACATAAATGTTAACATTGGATGAAGACGGGTTAAAACATCTCGTTTCATTTTGTTGACGTACACGATTGAAAGGTTTTGACGGAGGAACTATAGATATCTCTTCCTGTATCCCTCCATTATTCAGACAATACTGTCAAGAGCCTTGGGGGGGAAAAAAACTATTTTGTTTTATGTTTTTAGTCCTAAAATATTCTATAAATCAGGCTATGAATGATATATGAACAAACCCCTCTGGAAAGACCTTCAGAATATAGATAGGAATGAAACTGGAAAGTTTGCTGTGTGTAGGAGCTACTGAAGTGCAGATTTCTGTCGGAGTCTGAGAAAAAAACTCCCTTTGAGAAAACAGCGTTTTGTAAACAGACTTTGAAGACAGCACATTGGTGAATAGGGTGAAACTATCAGATATACGTTACATTAAATATGTAAATCAGGCATTATCTAAAGGAAAGACAGAAGCCAACAGACAAAGAAGTCAAATAAACACAGGGATGTGTGTTTTGATGTTTTTCTTCCACTTTTATGAAATAAGACGTTCAAAAAATCGATCAGTGCATGAAAACAATATTTTTGTATGTCAGCACTCTGTCCCAACTCACGTTATATTTACTGTCTCACGACTCATTCACAACAATTTTACACTTTCTTTGTTTCACTACAGAACACATTACTAAAACCCTCTGCACTATCACCATCTTAAAGAAAATGGTGGTTAAATATATGCAGCGTGATAAGCAGAGTTGTATGTGCACAGGACTAAATTGGGGAAAAAAGTCAGTTTATTTTAAGTCATTGAGAGAATTAAAGCTTGAAAATAGAAGCGAAGGATCCGTGGAAGCAGATCAAGGGCGGGAGGAAGAAAAAGAAGATGTAAAGGTGAAGAAGCGAGGAGAAGAATAAATACAAATGCAAAAAAAAAAGATGACTGAAGAAGAAAACGAGAGGAATCAAGGAAAGGAGGGGAGGAACGATGAAGGGAGGTAGTAATAAGAAGAGGGTAACGAGTGGAGAGAGAGAAGATACTGAAGAAGAGGAGGAGAAAAGGTGAGAGGAGTGCAGAGGAGGAGAGCGTGTGTGCGTGTGATGACGTGGCGTTGAATTATAGATGCAGCCGAGGTGAAATTTTCATGAAAATGTTGCTACGCCATTCAAAGATTTGTCGAACAACCTCATACATGACTTGAGAGATGGAGGGATGAAAGGATGTAGTGAGTAAGGAAGGAGAGGTAGCTTCAGGAAAAGGAAGGATGCGGAGGAGGTGACGGGCGGAGGAAGGTGATGATTGACAGAGGGGCGAAGAAAAATAGGAAACAAGGGGATAGCAGGATGGCAGGTAGAGAAGAAAGGGAAGCGGATGGGTGCAGAGGAGAGAAAGAGGAAGCACAGGAGGTAGAGAAGGAGCAGCATGCATGAAAGGACAGGGATGAGACTGATGGGTCAAAATCTTACAATCATATAAAGAATGTAGAGAGGGATAAAGGAAAAGGAGTGAATGACAGGAGGTAGAGAGGAAAGAGAATGGAGGAGGTGGAAAGTCCTATGGAGCGAGAGTAGGAGGTTAAAACGGGTTAATAGAGAGATAGAAAGGATAGAGAGATAGAAAGGAGTGGTAACCAGGAGCTGAGGAGATTAAGGAGGCAGAGAGGAGCGGTAAGGATGGAAAGGGAGGAAAAGGAGGCGATGAAGGGATGCAGAACGGTAAAATCTACAGAGAGGAAAAAAAGACGAAAAGGAGATAAAGAAGGGGGCATGAGGAGAGAGAGAGAGAGAAAGAGGAAGAAAAAGGACGTGATACCGATGGCCAAAAGGTGTTTTCATTCATCTTCCTGATTTGTGCTGCTAACAAGCTAACACGATGAAACTTTTTCTAGATTGCATTAGCTAATATATGCTTGTGTAGGCTAACAGTAGCTAGCTTGTGAGCTAATCACGGCTCTGTACGGTAGAGGGTTTAATGGTCTGTTTATTTGATTGTGATTCATAACCCTAGTATGCAAGAAGTGGACGTAGTCATCGTGACGTCACCCATTGGTTTGTGGACTGATGTTATCGAGCCTCGAGTTCGACGATTTCCCCATCGCCATCTTGGATTACAGCCGTCGCCATCTTGGCTTTTTTGCAACCGATGAACAAAAGTTACCATATTTAGAATGCGGAGGATCGACGTGGAGACAATACGGCTCTGGTAGCGGCAGCGATCTGTCAATAACTATAGCCCCGCCCCTAAAGCATCCCCTGCTTTATGGTCTGTGTGACTCTAAATGGACCATCATTTACTAAATGAACATCATGCTGTATTGAAGAAGACTTGAAACTAGCGATTGAGACCATAAACTCATGTTTACTATGGTACTGGTACTACACAGGTCATAAATCAAGTGAGAAGTAGGATCACTTTCTTATAGACTTCTATACAATCTGACTTCTTTTTGTAATCGGAGGAGTCGCCCCCCGCTGGTCAGTAGAGAGAATGCAAGTTTGAAGACACTTCCACTTCGGCTTCAGTCGGCAGGACCGGAGGTCGTTACCTCGGACAGCTGCTACCTTGAATTTGTAGTAACTTGAAAAAGGTCAGAGGACTCTTGCGTGCATAAAAGAAAAAATATTTGTAACTTTTCAGAGTCGCAATTGACCAAATCAAGCAAGAAACAGACTCAACTAATTTACCACTGACTTCCTGTTTTTATGCCGGTAGATGTGGTTGGAACAAACATTGATACAAGCAATTTTTATTACAATGAACTATATCATTTTCATCTCCAACAGAGCAACAGCTCAATGTCTGCATTACATCATTTTTACCCATAGTTATGTACATTTGAGCGCCTGAAGCTCCGACACACCGAAGCTCCACCTCATCAGCTGTTTTGCCCAATTCGGGGCCTCGGGCTCCAGAAAGCGATTTGCGCCATTAACCAACAAAAACTTTTTCTAAAGTCAATGGCGCAGTATTTCACTATTATTTAAAGGGTGCATAATTCAGACCGTAAGATTGTTACACACACACACACACACACAGGGACGCTCAGCAACGCGTTTCCTCCGAAGTCATTGTCCGTTATGCTCGTATGCAGTCTCATGGAGCTGTTGGTGGGACAGAGGATTCAGAGACTGCAGAGGTTTCCACCAGCCGAGGAGCACATACCTGCTGTCCCTTCCCTCCCGTCACAACAGTAATTCAGCACCCGCCGATAATGGACGGGGACAAATGGTGAATGGAGTGCCCTCTTAACCAGTAAGCAGAATGTGAAACTCATCAATACAGGACAGTTCTATGGCCGTACCACATGGCTGGAAGCCTCCTTCGCAATGTTGACCTTCAAATTCTAAATCAACATTTGAATGCTGCGCATCTTTTTTTTTCTATTTGTCTCTTCAATCGGCTTAAACTCAGTATTTCTGCACAGTTGCAGATAAAGATTGGGCTTCACTAATACAATAAGTAGCATACTATTTGTATAATTAGATTCCAGTGGTGGCCTTTTAGGATTGTTTCTGACTTCTGACTGTTTTTGAAAAGGAACGGGAGATGACACTCTGTCACACACTGATTGGTTTGATTCATGTTACGTCCAAAACACACCTTTGATTAATCAAGACACTAAATACAACCTCTTTGCGTCCAGATTATGCACCGTCTAATTAGCAAAAGTGGAGTTGGAAACGTCCTAAATGCGCTGGCACCGTGCACCTGTAGAGTGTTAAATTAGGGCCCTAAGAGTCTACGTCCATGCCTGATGGGATGTCAGTTTTCTTTAGGTATCTGGTAATTGACCAAAATTATGACTTGAGGATTGCACTGGAGGAAAAGTTTGCGTCCTCATCCTGAAGGGAACACAAATGTCTGGACAAATATTCCAGAACAATCCAGTCAAAGGTTGTTGAGACGTATTTGTAAATAACAAACGTGAACCTCATAGTGGGCCGAGGTGAAAGGTCACGGGGATCACCACAGTGATTAGGATTCATCCTCTCGGCACCGCGCATGTCTTTGCAAATGTTGAATGGCAATGTGTTCAACAGACCAAAGGACCAACACACTGCTGGTGTCTTTCAGTCTGTGGGGGGTTTTTCTTGTGGAAGAAGACGAGACAAAGTCAGCTGATTGAACAATCGCTTCTTAAAATGTCCCTGCAGACATTCAGCGAACGTTTTTTAAAAGTCAATTTCGAGCCTTTTACTTAATCTTTAGCTTAGTGAAATACCCTCTCTGCGGTAGCTTACCACCCTCTTAGGAAGAGAAAGACGGAGAGCCGCAGAGAGTTGGATGCGGCGTTAACAAGGTTTTAAGGGAGCATGTGTCGGAGGAAACGCTCTGATTGGTTCAGGCTCATTCCCCAGCAGCGCTGTAGACTCTGCAGCAGCTGAGGACTCGCATGTTGAGTTTCATTACCTGCTCTGTTTTGACCTTCGGCTGGTCAGATGATAACCAGCTTATTAACATGACCCCCCCCCCCCCCCACACACACACACAGATAAATTAACATATCCCTGTGTATTGTTTAATGTAGAATGATGTAGAACATGAAAAAAATGATCAATCGTGTGTTTGTGCGTGTGTGTGTGTGTGTGTGTGTGTGTGTGTGTGTGTGTGTGTGTGTGGTCTAATTACAATCCCCAGGCATGATAGGTTATGTGCATTAATGACATCATCGTTAATTTCCATTTAACCAGCGCTGCCTGTTGTGTTGTTTTCGAGATAACCAGCTAATTAGCCGGAAACTCGGTTGTTCCAGATGATTCAACCCGTCCAAAAAATAACAATGGAAATAAAAACAATGGACATTTATGTTCAAAGTCATAAAATACAACAACATGATATCTTCTGTCTGAACGAGGCCAGCTTGTGGTAAATGCACGGACTGTGGTAGTTTACAAAGTTTACAAAGAAGAAAGAAATGGAGGCATTACAACGAAGCTAAAGCGTGTGTGTTCTCAAAAAGCTGCAAATCAAATGTGCTGGGACATAGATTGGCTTCCGCTTTGATATTCTGTTACTGTGAACACACACACACATTTCACTTTGCTTTTTTCTTTTAATAAAAGAAAAATAAACACCCAATTTGTATTTAAATGTTTAGTTTTTGGTGAAACAAAATACATTTAAATAAATAAATAAATGTGATTAAACGCTGGAGTCTTTATTTTTGTATATCATTTCTGTGCATTCAGCTTACATGCTGAATATATATATATATATATATATATATATATATATATATACATATATATGTATATATATATATATATACATATATATACACTGTATATCTCTGAGGCACAGTAATATTCATCAGTGAGTAGTGATGGAGAGGAAAGTGTACAGAGCTCGTTGTAAGTTTGTGCACAGTTTGACATGAGTGACACCGCCCACCTACGCGCCTCCCACCCACACGGTTTGATTGACAGCTGATCCCTGGGAAATGCAATGTGGAAGTAATCTGGAGAAAAGTGGATTCCTCGACGTTCCTCTGACCTTTTTCAGCTCACGCTTACTAACATGGGCTCATTAAGGAAAGAGCAAGGTTGCAAATTATGCTAATTAGCAACCAGCCTCATTATTGGCATTTTATTTGCTTCCCGTGTGAGTGTGCTTCTCCACTCGGCTGCGTTAGTGATGAGCCGTATTCCCGTTAAGTGTCGATGCCCCGTCGATACAGCTCGATGCTGCCTAATGCTTTGGCTTCCATCTCCTCCATCTATCATCTCTAAACCTGGTCCTCTCATCCGGTCGCCAGCCACAGTCTCCTGACGTCAACACCGTACCCTCTCCACTTTCTGTTCGTCTTAATTTGAGTTCAGTGTTTTAATAAACTGACATCGTGGCCAGATCTGACATTTGCACCTCTATTCACTCTGCAGGAACCTCTCGGTGATGTGCTTGTTTGTGGTTTGTACCATGACCGCATCTTTTCCATCTGCAGACCCCTCTTTGCATTTGCCGCCTCATCCATCAATCTTAAGTACTTTTCACGTGAGGCCTGTGTGGTGATAGACGAGGCTCGCTGAAGTGTTTAAAGTGTTGATTAATCCATGATGCAGGAATTCACTCCCTTGGCGTTTTGCTTTTTTTGTTGCATCACAACCTGGATTAAAATGTATTTCATATTTACGGACCTACTCACAATAGACAAAACATGTAGTTGTTTCTCCATCCATCCGTTATCCGTAACCGCTTTCCCTTCTCAGGGAATCGCAGGGAGCCGATCACAGCTGACATTGGGTGAAGGCAGGGTGTATAAATATATATATATATATATATATAATATATATGTTCATCTCTGTGTCATTGAATACACTTGTTTTTGCCCTCAGGAGACCTCTATCCACCAAAGTGTTGTATTAGCTGTTTTGATGGAGCTTTGGGTTGTTTTCCTAACGTAGCACCGTTTCTACCCGTTAATCCAACGACGGCCATAAAACTATCTTCATCAGTTGTGAACATTTATTGCAGTTAGTGAGTATTTAATATGTATTTTATGAGCTGTTGAACAACATTGTCATTTTGGTTTGAATAATTCTTACAGACTGTTGAGTAATCCCAAGGTTGTCAGCGCACAAAGAGTTTTTTATGGTTTAAGTAATGATTCTAACAATCATCTCCAGGTTTATTGTATTGTGTGTGTGTGTGTGTGTGTGTGTGTGTGTGTGTGTGTGTGTGTGTGTGTGTGTGTGTGTGTGTGTGTGTGTGTGTGTGTGACTTGATGAGTGATTGAAAAAAGCAGAAGAAAATAATCCAAAGTCTGAAACAAAGACGATCAGAAGTGAGCGTCATCCCAACTCCGAAATAGAAATACGGTCAGAAAGCCAATTTCCAGTAAAGAGCTCTTCATGAGGAGATAATCATCGCAGTCATTTTGCTGCGTCAGCGTAATTGATTGAATGACAGAAAGAAGAAAGAAAAGAAGGGGGGGAGGGGGGGGGGCTTGAGTACCTTCAATTTGCTTGAATTAACCTCTGTGTTGCCACTCCTCATTTAGAGCGAAGGGATGACTGAATGGAAAGGTAGAAATGAAAGGAAGGAAGGATGGTGATTTCTCTGTTACCAATATGCCTCTCACTGCACAGCAAGGAGTAAATGAGAACAGTGATCAAGGGAGGAGAGCATGCAAGTAAAGGATAAGAAGGAAGGATAGGAGGGAGAACGGCCTGACTGAGAGGAGAAAAAGGACGTAGGAGTCATGGAAGGAAGGGAAAAATGTGAAGGAGGAAGAAAAGTAAGAAGAAAGGAGAAACTTGATGAATTAAATCAGATGTGATTTGATTTTGAATCTCTAGAAGAAGCCTTGAAACCAGACTGTGTTTGTAAAGTTGTACAGCCTCCATTGTTGTTATTCCTGCGTTGCTTTAAGTACAATGACAAAGCTTAAAGATGCCAAAATACGAGTCAGCTCTGGGACTTCTCAACTCGTGGTTGGAGTCGTTGCTCAGTCAGCAGCTCTACTCGTTGGGACCATTTCAGATGCTTTTCATATTCCTCCAGTACATGAAAAAAATGCTGCATTTCCCCAGCAGTCCATCAGCATGTAAGTGAGTGCAGGAGATGAACGGCTAAAAGATGGGTAGAGGAGGAGAGGGGAGGTAAAGGATGCTCTGAATTACTCAAATCAGATTAAGTTCCTTGAGCACAAATGTGCTCCAGCGTGTGTCGGCGCATGCATCATGTTAATCTATGACTAATTAAACTGAGTTGTTAATTTGAGCCTTGCCTGTGCTGCGTTTCGGCTGCTGTGATTTATACATGGTATTTGCATGTGTTATAGGAAAAGAAAGGGGGAAGGGGCGCAGTTAATAAAAAAGCTAAAGAAAGGAAGGACACCAGGAAAGAGGCCTCAGACAGAATTAGCTCAGTTGAGGTGCAGTTATTCCACCATTAGTGGAAATCCGATGTGTGTTTTCTTGTAGGTGTGTGTGATGTGTGCATTTGCAGCCACCGTGCCTCATGCATATACATCCCTGTGCTGTGCTGCTTCCCCCCCGACGGGCTGAGTTATAGTTTAATCTGTTTCCGCTGCGTCCTGCATTGAAAGCAGCCTCACAAATCACGGACCAAATCCAGACGTCAGCTCACCTCCACACACAGGAGGGTTATGATCAGGGCTCATGTGTGTTACAGTAATGTAGACCTGCACACGTGTGTGTGTGTGTGTGTGTGTGTTCAGTAATGTGACAGTTCAATCAAACGATCGACAGACGTTCCTCTCGCCCGTATTGAACACAGAAGTCGGGACAGATGTGCCGAATAGCGGGCGTTCCCGAGCCCTTTGTCCAATGTGCGCCGGGCACATTTTCTAATCGGACTCTCACAAACACAAAATAAAATCTATTCTGTAAAGGATTGCTGCTACACACAATGTAATGTACAGACCATTCCCCATTCTAAAATATTTATATTTTATTATTATTATGTTCTTTTATTTATTTATTTATTTTCTCCAACCATCTGGTGACCTTCTGAAAACCTATTTTAGGAGTGCTGTGTATTTATGTTAAGACCAACCATCAAGAATTCTCATTCACTTCGATCAGCCAACAGCATTAGCACAGTGGATGACGGGTCATGTGGCAAAACATGTAGGATTTCTATTAAAAAGATGAAACTGGATGGATTCATATGGCAAAGCCCCGTTTGGCCAATTAAGAACATGCAGGTGTACGTTCCCGATACATCAATGTGTGTCATGATCTTTGCATTTTCAAACTCGTGGGTCTATTCCTCGAGTTAGTGAGGATCAGTGTCTGTTTAAAATAACACCGATGTAAAACAGTCCACTTTAATAAGAGACAGTCAGAGCAACTGATGCAGTACAAAGAACTAAAGAGTCGTCAGGAGGGCGGTCGGGGTGGATGGATGGTCAAACAAACACTTTCACCCAGGAGACCGCTGTTTATATCCCGAATGAAACCAACGTCAACTTTGACTCATTTTAAAGTAGATTCGTTGGATATCTTCCGTACTTTACTCAGTTCAGTTACGTAACCAAGTCTTGAGCACAATGTGCAACCTATTTGAATCGCTGTTGATTCAGAAGTCTGGATTCAGGATGATATTCATTTTAAAGAATAAATAACAGCATGTTGACGTTTACACTTTTACTTCCTTTGTCGTGAGCGTTGGAGCCGAGCGGCCGCTTGTAGGGCTTTACAACTTTAGTGTTGTTTACTCGGAGCAATCAAACTAAAAATGTTTCACGTTAAATGCCATTTGGCATGTGTGTGTATAATGTGTCCCTGTGTGTGTGTGTGTGTGTGTGTGTGTGTGTTACCGTGGAGCAGTGTGAATGTAAATCGGGCTCAAAGCACCAGAGAACATGCAGAAAAGACGTCAGCTGCTGAACACTTAGTGTTTCTGTGGGTTTAAGGTCTTAACCCCCAAAGAGATGCATAAATGTGCGGAATGCTAACAATTATATATGCAGCATATATGCATGTGTCATTTTGTACAAACATGGCTCATTTACATTCCCTCTCTTTCTTTTATTCTTCTATGCAGTCATGTGTGCAAAGCTTTTTCCACTTAGAGCAAATGAGCTCATGTTATGTGTGTGTGTGTGTGTGTGTGTGTGTGTGTGTGTATTTCGAAGGTGTCATAAGTTTGTATGTCCATCTGGCACCGACCGCTCTCTGCTCCGCTCCAGCATTCACTCCGACTTGTTTCTTTTAAATCTTGTCGCGGCGCAAAACTGCTTTGGGTGTCATGTAACACAAAAGTCCTGTCCTTCAAAAGACGACATCGCCAGACCGTTCCTCACACTCCATCTGAACAGAGAACAATATTTTATTTTCCATTTTGTTCCTCTCCATCAAGGCAGCTCCACCCCACCTCGTACAGTCAGTATTCTGAAACTGAGAGGGGGGGGGGGGGGGGGGGGGGGGGGGGGGGGGGGTCATCAGTGTTTATCTCATGTCCCGACAAAGGCGGGTTGTATTTCATTCAAAAGCTTTTACCGGCAGCCTTTTACTTGATACGAAGCCTAAATCCTCGTTGTGACATTTCAATTTAAAACACATGAAAGATAGTTCAGGCTGTCAGCCAGAGCGGCACGCAGCGTTCACACTGAAGGAGATGCTCTTTGATTAAAACAGCGCTGTGGCATTCTGGGAAGCGAGCTGAAGACGATGCTGCCAAAATTAATAATAAAGAGAAATACATCTAAAGGATGTAGTTAATAAACTCTGAAGCTCTGACTGTATGGAGAGCTCAAATGACATCAACACAAACAATTCATCCGGGACCAAAGCTGCCAGGAGTTTGTGTTGATTGTCTCGTCTTTTAATGAAGCGATGTATCAGTAGGGATGGGTATCATTAGGACTTTATACTATTTCTCTCGTCGGTTCTTTTTGAATATTTTGTGAGGATAAAAAGACTTTGAAATACTTACAGATAGTCTTTCCTGAACAGAAATAAGAGAAGTTTCAAAATATTTTAAAATATATTCGCAGCTAAACAATTAGCAAACAGATTAGCTTTCATCCATTAGCCAATTCTTATTAGCAACCTCAGTGTAGCATCGCTAACGTTACCTGCGGTGGACGAGGATGGACGGCTGCTCGACAAACGGTAGAAATCTGATCATTTCTGCAGATCGATGTTCTCTTGTTGGCCAGATGTTGTGATCGACTGCTGCTGTTTCCTCTCCTACTCGTGAGGCTTTTATTGTAATTGTGACAACGAGAGTTCTCAGCATCGACTGGAGTAAAACGTATCCACACTTTGGATCTTTTTCTTCTCTCTGCCATGACGTGTGCCTCACGCTGTACTGAGCCGGAGGGTGTGTGTGTGTGTGTGTGTGTGTGTGTCAGAGTAAAGCACAGAGAGACAGAGAGAGGACGTTTGAGACGAGGACATCTCACTTTGTAACTTCTAAAGTACCGACAGCAGAACCGTTAACTCTGGACCTTGTCAATACTTGTGTTTGATGTTTGTGGTTCTGTTGCTTACAGTGTAAAATATACAGAAACTGCAAAGACAAATGGTAATGTTCACACACACACACACATATTTCCCACTATACTTCCTCCCCTATCCGTGGCATCAAGCCCATTCCGAAGTAGTCATTTGAAGACAACAACGAATGATTAAATTATGACGAGCCGGCAATTTGTGACATTTGTTATTAACAAAGCAGAAATATGGAACCACATAATCTTTTTGTTTTCTAATTCATGTGAAACCCACATCATTTCCATATTCCACACTCCGCTCTGATCCGAAATAATGAAGGTCTGTGGTCTCGTCACGCGGTTTCCACACTTCACAACACTCCGGGATCCCTCCGCTAGCCTTCAACCCCCAACAGCACTTCATAAAGGGATTAAACACACAAGTGCTCGGCTCTGCCGAAAGGTCGAACTGAGGCACTAACGCTCAGTTCGTTGGTTTTTCCTGATATCTGAAGCGGGTACTCTGTCCTCTCCACAAAACACACTGACAACTAGTCAGGCTGCCGTCTGTGAAGATCCGCTGCCAGTCGTGATGGAGGCCGGTTAAAGCAGGTTGTTGCCCTGTGAGCCGGCTCGCAGCCTTAGATCCTCAGGGGCCCTTCTGGCCGATCCAAAGTCGAGGCTGAAAGCTAAAGAAAGGTGCCCGAGCTTTTTCCATCAGGGCCCCTCGGCTTTGGAACGACCCGCCTGAGGAGAACCAGTAATCTCGTTTAAACCGTTCTTAATACACACTCACTCTTACAGACTGGCTTTTGTGTGATGTCGTCGCTTTTGTGTTTTATTTGTTGAGTTTACAAAATGATTTTACTATATACGTATATATATATATTTTTATCGTATCAACTCTCTCACTGAGCTTTCTGTTTTTGTTAATATTGCCTTGCTTTTGCTGCTTTGTCTGTCAAAGCACTTTGTAAACTCTCTAAAGTTATTATTATTAAGGCATTCTTGAGATGTGAGTGGGTTAAAGAGGATCTTTGTTGTGTGGAAAATGTTCCGAGGCGTCATCGTGATTCGTCAAAGACGACCAGCAGTGTTCTAGGATGCAAGTAGAAAATGTGCAGAGCAACTTACCAGGATGTACATTAGGCTTTTGGTGGCAATTATGATGTCATCTACCTCAGAAGATCTTTGAAGTTCTCGGGTTAACTGCATGCAGTTTATCCACTGGTCTTCTTCTAATTTTACAAATTGTCTGGAACTGTTTTATTGTGAATTACTTGTATGGTTATTTGGTCAAATACGAATGAAATGACTTCTTCATAGACATCATACAGACAGTTTGAAGATAAGTTGAACGTACAGAGCATCTCTGAAGGTGGTGGCACTGTGAAACGTGCCAGTGCTTTCAAAATGTTATTTGTGCCGTTTCTGTCCCTTTTTTGGCATCTTGTCGTCCAGCTCTGGGTAACAAAGTTAAAGGAGGACGGACTCCACAGAAAGGTCAAAGCAGAAGGTTCTATTTGATTCAAGTCAGGTCAAATTTGGTTCTAATGGGCTTTCAACACAACAGGGTTTGTCACCAAAGGCATCACAGAGCAAAGACTGACATGAATACGGATTGCACAGTGTGAGAAAGACACTGAATGTGCGTGTGTGTGTGTGTGTGTGTGTGTGTGTGTGTGTGTGTGTTTAAAGACAGCTAGTTGGGACTAAAGCAACGGAACATCTTTATTGGGATTTTGGTTGCAGGGTTTGATTTACTAATATCTCTCAGTGAGCAGCCGGAGCAGACGGCAACCGTTGGTTCTGAAAAGTGAAGCCGATGCTGAAGTGTCTTAAAGCTGCATTCTCTCTTGTGTCCACCAGGGGGCGACTCCTCTAGTTGTATAGAAGTCTATGAGAAAATGACTCTACTTCTCTCTTGATTTATTACCTCAGTAAACATTGTAAACATGAGTTTATGGTCTCAATCTCTAGTTTCAAGTCTTCTTCAATACAGCATGGTGTTCATTTAGTAAATATATATATATCGCTAATATAATGTCTTAGCATCCTAACGTTTGCCAAAATCAACGCTTAACACAAAGTGCAGCTGACACTTGTGGGAATGTCATTAGCTTGCAGGTATTTGGTCATAAACCAAAGAATTGGACAAACTTTAGCATTTTTAACCAATCATGGCGATATAGATGAAAGGTCAGGAGGTCATAGTAATCCGATAACTGTTGAGATATTTGGCTAAAAAAACATTTTGCCAGATTTGTCCAATGTTCCACCATAATGGAGACATTGGGTTGATATCGATTGGTTGCAGTAATCAAAGGTCTTTATTGACTATAATGTAGTTCCTCCGTGTCTTGTTGACTGTGTCTCGTATCACATAACTCAGTAATTCTCCTCGTGTCTCGTTCATCAGGAAAAATCCAGCACATTCGTTGGAGGTTGGAGCGCCTCTGATTATGCGAATATGCATAAACGCAACCTGCCGTCAAGCTGTGAATAATGCATACACATGAAAGATGGGGCGATAATAATGGTGTGAATGGTATTAATATGGATTGCTCAATCACGTGTGTGGGAATGAGGTTATTGGATTTAATCCACTGAGTATTATGTTTAGGCAGAAAGACTCCTCATGGAAATGGGAAAGCCTTGACCTTTCCGTGTGCATCTGATTACTGTCGTCTTCATTTTATCTCGTGTGTGTGTGTGTGTGTGTGTGTGTGTGTGTGTGTGTGTGTGTGTGTGTGTGTGTGTGTGTGTGTGTGTGTGTGTGTGTGTGTGTGTGTGTGTGTGTGTGTTTTTTTGGGGTGGGGTAAGTAGGGGTTGGTTTTGGGGGGATACAGTGAAGTCAGAGGTTGTATAACCAGAAAAGAAGCTATGAAGCTCCGTCTCAAGGGGAGATCCGGGCGGCTTTCTCTGTAAGTTTGTCACAACGAGCAAACTCTTTCACATTGTCAAAGGGTTTTCATGTGCTCACTTAACACATTGTTGTTATAAAAAAATATAGATTGTTGCCTTATTAAAGGGTAGCTTGAATATTTTTCATCCTGGATTTTGTGTTTAAGTGAGAACAAAAGAAAACCGTTTTTGAAATAGGTCCAACATTGAGGGGGAGCATTGCAGCCGCCGAACGGGCTGCAATGTAATCATCAGTTTGCGTCCACTAAAGGTGCTTTGTGTTTGTCACCGACAGGCTCAGATTGTTATGTAAAGTGTCTGACAGCATTGTGGAAAGAACTCTACCGAGACATGAAATGTTTTGCTTTACCGTTTGCTTTCTGTTTGTTATTGTGTGATGTGAATTGTTGCCGGAGGACAACTGTGACAACTCTCTCCAACGCTCATTCACGTTTCCAGTTTGTTGTGTTTACAGGAGTCAGGCAGATGGTAAACAGGTAGAAATAGGATATTTAGAGAAAGCTGCATTGTACAACTACATGCATTACTAGAATAATTATAAAAGAGAAATAATTTGCCGTCCTGCCATGTTTTCCCCCCGTGCTGTCCAGAAGGTGTTGTCCGTCTCCTGTCGGCCTGATCCCATGTGACAGCACCATTTGTGTTTTATTATTATTATTATTATTATTATTATTATATTTAGCTGATTTCGTCAATGAAACGCAAGGTTTCAGAGCGACACTTCTCTGATGGAACAGGCAGACCGGATCAAGTGAAAAGTAAATAAAAAGGTTGTATTTCTCCGGTTCTTCCCAGAATGTTGTCAGACGTACATTGATGGTGACAGTTGACCGGAGAGATTCCATTTACAGCCCGTTTAGCGTCTGCCGTCTGCAGCGTTCTCCCTCAATACTGGACCAGTTTAAAACACAGTTGTCTACATTAGTGAGTTAAGACTCAAAAACACAGGAACAGAGAGGAAAGTGGAACATCCAGAGGTTAAACAGCCAGAAGCCAGAATAGCCACTTTCCTCCCGAGCCGTTTGGCGATAGGCTGGTGGTGTACGGTGGGTTCATCAGAGCTCCCCGTCTCTGCCGGGGAAAACCAAGAACATGATAATAAAGTAAAACGCTCTGTAGAGCTGAGGGGTCTGCAGGTTGGTTTGTAATTTGTGTTACAAAGCAACACAAATTAGAGAAACGTTAAGCCTTTGAAATACTGTATATTTAGAACACGTGCTGACTGTGGTGACTGGAAACACCGTCCTTCTGTTTTTGACGCTCCACTCGAAGCTCCAGGAAACCTTTTGACGAGCTACGCTCAGACGGTGAACTCGTCATTCAGCTCAGTCATCCAGAGCGACTTGAACACTGAGACCGACAGCAGAATATCCGCCAAGATGCTGAAGCGAGAGTATAAGAAACAACATCCAAGCTACACACGTGTCAGTGTGTTGACTCGGTCAAGGTGCCAACTGCTGCACCGTCAACTCATTCCTCAAGTAAAAACACATACAACTCTTCCATCAAATCATCATTCCTTCAGTAGAGATCTACTTTACAGACATAATCTATAACACGATAGATCAACTTCTTACCTTCACTGTGTTGATTTGTTTCTTTTATTTGTCACTCATCTGAATTAATACATAAAATCCAGAATCTACATTGTATTAGTTAGCTTAATTCCTGTTTTGGTAACACTTTCTATGATGTTTATAATGCACAATAAACATGCTAATAATGCATTATAATCTGCTTATAACACTAGATTACAGTTATAAGCGCTCATAAATATCAATATTTCAAGGATCATCCTAATGATCATAATAATTGACAAGGATCATACTGTAATATAATTCTCACTGTTGTAATGAATTATATTTTTATAGGGCATTATAATGTGACTATAAATTACTCTCATGGTCATTGTGTGCTTTAAGTATTTATTATTATTTATTATAAAGGTCAGTGAGTATAGTTATTATGATACTTGACCGTAAGTCGTTATAACATGCTTTATTATGTGTTATGATTATTGTTATAAAGCATTAGAAATAAGCAGATTTTAAGTATACATTACTGACAGAAAGTGTTACCCAAGTTTTAAATATGCTCCGTGTCCCTGGTGTCTTACACGGTGACAGCACACACAAACCCGATGACACATTTCTATGTAATAAGAGAAAAGGTTTCCATGAAAGAGAGTATTAGCTGTCAGAGCGTCTCTGCTAATGATCCTGTGATCGTAGACGATGAAGAACCGAGCGCGCGGAGACTCTAAGTTGTTCAACTCTTACACTTTTTGCAGATTCTCCTTTTGCCGCATGTCACAGCTCCTGCGTGTATCTCCTCTAATTTCCGACTAATCAGTTGAACTGCATCATGTGTTTTTGGGGTTGAAAGTGTTCCCTTTTTAACGAGGGATCTCTTTAACGAGCTTTCCTTTAACGAGCTGTTGTCACCGTGGTCGTCGGCCGCGGTCTGTTGACTTTCGGGGCTGTCAGATGTCAGCTGAGCGGCTCGGCCCGGAGGGGGAAGACTGTCCTGCTTGTCGCGTCATATTTAGGTGCGGAGGGGTCGATGTCACCCGAGGAGACGTTTAGAAAGGCACTGTTTGGATTTATTACATTAGCACATTAGTGCCTCACTGACTTTAATCCAATTGTTGAATTTCAAACCTTTGTGTTTAGAATTCGGCTTAATCTATTACTTTTTTTTGGTAACTGTTGCTTTCCTGACTTCTTTTTTTTTCCTCTTGTTTTTCTTGAAGAGCCGGAGACGTCTGCTAAAAGCAGACTCCGTCCTCAAACCTGCCAACTATTCGTCTATCTCTGTTCTCAGTGAGTGAGTCGGTGAGTCGGTGGTGCAGAATATTATATTCCTTGAGCACTGAAAAGTGCTGTGAACACACAGCATGCCGGCGTCCTATTTCACCTGAAGAAAGGAACTGGACGTTATGTGTTCACTTTTCTAATTTTCAAATAAGACATTCTTAACCAGCGGCTCCTGATCAGAATTAATCACGTCTCTGTAATTTCCAAACCTTTCTAAGTCATCCAGTGGGCCAGATTGGACCCTTTGGCGATCCGGTTCTGGCCGTCGGGCTCCTTGTTTTAGAGCCCATTAAGATGCATGTTGGTTTTTTTCAGCTTTTCTTTCAGTTGACTTTGCTCGACTCAGTCTTAAAGATAAAAATAAATACGATACCCAGTCGACGATGAGCTCATTGTCAGTGGGAGTCGGTGATTGTAGCACAGCACGGTTCACTGTTGGAGTTCAACCACAGAGAAGAGTCTGCTTTCAGGGGAATACTTGAGCTCTTAAACATCATTCACACACTCAGAGGACTTGTTCACATGTTGTATGCTGGACAGGAAACATTTAGATGAACAAATCCGATTCTAAAACGGGGCTGACGTGATGTGCCGAGTCAGAAACAAGACGAGAACCCCCCCGAGATTAATTTACAACTCTCCTCAAAAGAAAAACAGAAACAACACAGCTTGGAGATGAGCAGCTGTGTGTCGTCATTTACTTTGTCAAACACGGCAGTGAGCATCAGACTGAAAGGACCGTCACTGCTTTCATGAGGAGGAAGTTTGTTCGGTCCAAGAAAGATTCCCTCGCGAGGATGAAAGGAAACTTGGCCCAGATGAGTAGAAGAGCTACTGTAAATGTAAAACGCTTCATTTCTTTTTTTCCCAAGAACTTGATGGCAATTAAGGACGGAGATTATTAATTTAAAAAGATTTAGAAATGACAGATTCGTGAATTGAAATAGACTTGCGTGTCTTTGTCTTGCCAGCTGTCCTGTCCAACTAAAAGTGGCTGGAGAAGAAAACCGGCTCCGGTCAGCCGGCATTTAAGTGTGTGCATTGCCAGAAAAACACTCCGACGTGATTGGATATCAAGTGATTCTCACACACACACACACACACACACAGCTAGAGTCCATTCTGGCTACCATATACAGTAATGGGAAGATAATTACACAGGTAGCTTTCATCCCTCTGTGGCAACAAAGGCAATGTTGTCAGTACCGGCGTTTGATGAATTGCTAGAGGGAGAGAGCGAGCTACAGAGAGAAAGAGATAAGTGTTTCATTGTGTGTGTTTGATTTATTGATTTATACCAACAAGCTCGTCAACCACCTGGGACGTGTCTTAGTTCTGTCCCTCTGCCTCCTCTTATTCAGAAACCACAGGTTGGAGGCAAAATTCAATTTAAACTTGAAGCGCAGTCGGGGACATTTGTTGTGCAAGCAGGGTTTTGTGGTGGCAACAAAAACATTTAAATAGAAATTTAAACATACGCGGTATGAAAACACACAGCGGGGATGAGAGCGGACAGGAAAGGCACCAGCTGGATGTAATGAAATAAAAAGGTTGGCGTATCTGCTGCTCGATGTCTTCTCTCGCACCGTTCGTGCATCCTGATGAATTTATTTCAGATTTGATTTTAATTAATTTTTCGTCTGTTTCGTCTGCGGATGTAACTGCAGATATTAATAATTATCTTATGTTTCATTATGTTGACACTGTTCACACACAGATGTCTGCAGTAGTTCTGTTGTTGGTTCCATTGTGTTAACATCCTCCCATTCCCTTTGTTCATATTCATTGTCTGCTTTTCTTTGTTGTGTCCTGTAATAGAGAAGCAAAGTCTGGTGGATCACCACGGGGGAAAAGATCATTTGCACATCAATATATTACAGCTATAAATATATAAAAACTGTTGTTTTTGTCATACATCCACGCCAGAAAGTGAATATTACGCAGCAAAATGAAAACATGTAGCAGTTTTAATGAAAAAAAACAAGATACGCACCCAAAATACCTGGTTATGTTTAGAAAAAACATCATAATGTGTCTTAATTAAGATACATATGTTTCGCACGTCATTTCAGTTTCAGACGTCAATTAAAATAAGTCAAAGTTGACATTTGGTGACACATTTCTGTGTTTGTTGGACCATCCATCCACCACGACCTCCTCCCTACGTGGTCATCCGCGGACTATGAGTAGAAACAAATTACTGATACACCAAAAATAAACGTAATCTGGGAAAAAATATTATTCCCTCATCAGGTTTTTTTTTAGGAGACCAGGTTAAATTGTAATGCATGGCGGATAAATAACGTGTGACATGTCTGTCCCACCTATATCTCCTTTTTTAGCTGAAACAGGGGCTGCAGCAGTGAGGAGCTCAATTCAAAGTTGACATGTTGATTGATTTAAGAGTTGTAATTTCTCAGAGTTAACTTGGAACAACCTGAAAAGTAAAAGCTCTGATTGAATGAATACCTTCAGACACACAGTACCATGAAGTTCCAATTGCATGAATGAAAATACAACTGATACTCAAAATGTATATTTCAATTTCAAACCATCGTCTCTGGGAAGGTCAAATCCAGATTCTTGGATAAAAGAACCACGCTGCGCAGACACATGTTTTTTAAAGTAAGGGTTCGTTTTTATGTTCTACGGTATATTTGTTAAGACTTGAAACTAATCCTTCAGCAGTTTGTTTAAAGATTTCCCTCGAGTCATTTGGGTTTCTGTTCTCAGTGGTTAGCGCTGTGCATGCTAATACCGTCTCTGTTGTTCTGTCGCAGGCGTTCTGTCTTTCTTTCAGTTTTCTGTCATGTACACGCTGATCGTATCGAGCACACATTGTATTAGTGCCGTGTTCAGCCGTGATCTCTCCAACCGACACACTCACACACATTAATACACTTACATCTCCCCTTTCTCTTTTTTTATTTCCACTGCCTCACTGTTTCACCCCAAGGTATTACCCAGAGTCCATTGCTTTGGGGTCAAAGGTTCACAGGCTGCCCACCCATCTCTCGCCCTTCATCTCCAGTGAATTCTGAGGAGGGGAAAGAAAGGGTGTCATTCCAGAGTGCGAAGCCGGACATTAAGAACATTAAGTGAAGTTAATAGGCTCCAGACGCTAATGGCTTCGTTGTGAAATTGGTTTGGAAAAATTCAATTTAATTCCAAATTGCAGTGAAAGCTCCCTCATCCTGCTGGTTATTTAACAGAAAACACCTTAAAATGATCGGGCAGGTTATGATGAAGCACGCTCATCTGGAGAAATGAGGGGAAATAATTAAAAACTGTCGCCGTTCAGGGCCAAATATAAGCCGGGTGAAAAAGAGAAGGAGGGAAAGAGGAAAAGGAGATGAGGGATAAAGACTTTCAGGAGTGATAGAGGGGTCATGCTGGGAAGATGCTGAACGTGAGAGAAGAAGAGACATAAGACCGATAAGGTATTGTAAGTTAAAGACCAGAGAAGAGACAGTGTGCTATAGAGGAACACGGTTGAAAAGAAAAAAGTGAGCGTGATAAAGTACAGGAGGAGAAGATACACATTTAGAGAAAGGGGAGATAGAGTGCAAATACGATGAAGGATGAAGAGGGATGAGATTAAAAAAGGAAGCAGGAAAGAGAGAGTGTACTGTAAAGGCCAAAATTGAGATGCAAAGAGGGCGATGGAGAAGAGAAACGCAGAGGAAGGAGGCGGTGGGCTTACTCCAAACTCCACCTTCACTTGGATCTCAGCTACACACCTGTAACGTTTTGTGACTGCGTCTTGAACGACCGTTGACGCTGCCGCTGTGACAAAATCCGACCATAAATAACTTATTAAAACACGCAGGCTACCTTAATAACGGGCGTCTTCAAAAGACAATGAGAGTAGAATAGAATTGCTTTCAACGTTTCTTGTCATATCGGACTGTGGTTAAAGAAATAAAAGCAAACAAACAAACCTGAATAATTTACGGTCCAGTAAAGTGGCGGCAGCGTTTCGACCACGCTTTAACTAGACGACGAGGGCACAGCTCCCGCCGGGGCTCTTGCTTCAGAAAGTCTCACCCGAAACATCCTCGGCATGCGCCGCGGTCTCTCTGAGCAGTAAAAAAGCTCGGCCGCTTAATATTTGATGTGGTGTTCTTGTCTCTCGGCAGCCTTTGCTTGTAGACACTTTGGGTTGAGGTTAGGGAGCCGGGAGACAGAAGCACGCTTCATTTCAAACAATGTCACGCGTTCAACTTTCTCAAAAGGCCCCCAGAAGCCAGCCGTCCAGGTCTGCAAACCAGCAGCATGTGTTGTTTTATGCTGAGCTTTGTCTGGAGCCAAACTGCACCGTGGCTATTGGGATTTTCCAATCATTGTACTGGGAGTCGTGTCTCAGAATTGATGGCGAACTGATCCGTCTTGATGTTGACGCTAACATACCTGTGCACCTCATCTCCAGCAGCCCAGACCTCCAGCTGCTCGTCCCTCCAGCATGTGTCGTGTCAGCGGTTGCGTGCTAAACTTCAATAGAAGGGAAGTGTGTTTTCCAAATGTAGGTTACTGTGACACGGGGACACGGATCTATGTTGTTCGCTTCAGTCTGCTGCTGAACACTGAAGAGAAGTGTCAGCTCAGTTAGCACGAGGCCCCCGTTAGATGGCCGACTAGCCTGCAGGCTCATTTCGCTCATCGCTATTGTGCTGGGAGATCCAAAACATTGCTGTTACCAAGCTAACAAGCTGTACTGACACAACAGTGGTGAGCGTAATAAAGTTTGACTCAAGCTGGAATTTTAAGCCGGAGACTGAGAGATATCTGAGAGTTTAATAATGTGTCATACACATTAGAGAAGATGTGGTAATGCACCGTAATACGTAGGTATCCCACAAAATGATTTTGTGTGTAATCCATGTAATCATGAACAGGGAACACAAACTTGTGCATGTAACAAGCAGGAATTGACACGTTGTTGCTGGCTTTTGTAGGAAAACGCACGAGGAGACTTTTCGTAAGATATCAAATGAACCATGAGAGGAGACATTGACTGGGAACTCTCAGCTCCAGGCATGCATGTAAAGCAGGGTGTTTCCAAACTTTCTTTGCTTAAATACAAACTTCCGTTGGTTAAATAAGTAATAAGCCTCATGCTGAAAGTTTAATACCGCAGTAGTGTAGTTATTGGCAGTGAAAAGAGACCTTTGGTTCCTAGCTGTGTTTAAGACATTAGTTCATAGCACAGCAGTCCATTTACATCAGACGGAAATAAGAAGATGAATTATTAATTACACCTAGAAAAGTAGAAACTAGTCTGACGGGGCCAGTGTTCAACCTGCACTGCAGGGGAAACAGAATCCACTCCACTATGGATGGAAGACAGACAACGTGAGTTGCCATGACTCTGGGCATGCGTTGGAATCCTTTGGGTGCTGTTTAACACCTAAGTCGGTGACATTGAGAGTGCACACGACTCACTCTTCCCTTCGGAGGTAACTGAAACACACAGCTGGTGTACTGTCGTGGTAAAAACATTCAGGTTATGAGACGCTACCTTTTATATGACTGGATAAATATGATTGGATGTAACAAGTCATCTGGTAGCTAAGCAGCTGATCTGAAGGAAGACAATGTTCCATTTGATTCTAAATCTAACATTTTTGGTTTCTTTGAGAGACCCGGAGTCTTTATCAGGCGCCAACCTGCAGGTCTGGAAAAAGTGAAGCCAATGTGCAAGTTCCTTAAAGCTGCATTCTCTCTAGTGTCCACCAGGGGGCGACTCCTCTGGTTGTATAGAAGTCTATGAGAAAATGACTCTACTTCTCTCTTGATTTATTACCTCAGTAAACATTGTAAACATGAGTTTATGGTCTCAATCTCTAGTTTCAAGTCTTCTTCAATACAGCATGATGTTCATTTAGTAAATGATGGTCCATTTAGAGTCACACAGACCATAAAGCAGGGGATGCTTTAGGGCGGGGCTACACAGTGATTGACAGGTCTCTATTACAGCGTAGTCCGGTGTGGGAGTTGTCCGTCTTTTCTTCTTAAAACTTTAACCCGTTCACGTTGTGTTTTAAGTTAATGAACGTCAACTGTAACACTTTGTCTTTATTCAGAGTTCGGTTGTTCTTAGCTCCGCCCTCCTCCAGGATGTCTTTATACCCCCAACAGGTTGTTTCAGTGAATCTAACTAACAATAAGCCAAGTACTTTGTTTTTTTCAAGATATCTACACAGATATGGGAAGACTGTCATTATATTTAACGGGAGATTTTACGTTTGCGTTCTTGATTCTCATTCTGTGAACAAACCAAATGTCTTGAGCTCCTTTTCTGTTCTAATTATCAAATCAAACTAAAACAAAACCATCTCAGTGTGAAGATACGCGTTTGTTTTTCTTTGTTTCTGTGGGTGCGTTTCGGATGAATTGACCCTTTAACTTCGGTCACAGCGATGTAGAAATGAAACGACTGTATGTTCGTAGCTCACTTTCACTTTGTTGAACAGTGTTGACGGTGGAGAATGATGTGGCTGAACCCCGTCACTGTAGCAGAACAGAAACACTGTTTTATTGTGCGTTTCTCTGTGCGTCTGTGGAAATGAATGTGTGTGTGTGTGTGTGTGTGTGTTATTCATATGACTTGACACTGCCTCGCTTCGCTGCGCTCTAGAGCAACACACACACACACACACACACACACACACACACACACACACACACACACACACACACACACACACACACACACACACGGACACAATCCCGCCCTTCGCCCTCATTCTAGAGCTCTACTCTTCCTCGCTTGAATAAACCCGACTACTTACTTGTGTTGTTTTTGTTTTGTTGTTGTTGTCTTGGTGAAGTAAACAAGGTTCTTGAGATTAATTGTGTTCACAAAACCAAAAGCTTTCTGCAGTGAGAGGCTGGCCGTGTTGGCAGGTGGCAACAGAAAAAGAAAGGTTCGTAAAAGAAGAACTCTGAATGTTCGATACAAGAGAACAACAGCAGGATGAGGAACAACACGAGGTAAACAGAGGCTTTGAAATAAAGGCTGTGGAGGCAAACAACAACGAAAACCCAGCCTCACAACCTCTTTAATTCATTTCATTTAATTAATTAATAAATCTAGTTCTCTCAAGCGTTCAGAAGGTATTGTAGCGTCGTATTTTTTTCGTTTTTGTCTTTGGACTATACTTTCTCTGATCTGCGTACCACGAAACGAGATTAGTGGGTTATCACGATATGTTGAGCCTGAAGCCGGAGTTCTTCTAACCTGGCTTTGATCACCGTGATAACTTATGCTGCACGTCTAACCTGCTCTACGTTCAGGGGTTTGTATTAATTAAAATAGGCTATAAATCACAAATCGGCTCTTTTGGAAATAGCGTCTCCATTCTTCGCTGAACCCCGTGGACCTCGATGACTCTTCAGAGGTTCTGTTCAGAGCGACAGAATGCTTAGAGACTGAATAGATCTGTTGTCTCTATCTGACGATATTCTCTATCCGTGACACAGACCCTCGAGTGAGGGAATACTTTATATATGCAAACGTGTTGAGCCGTACCCTCAGTCATGCCACCAAACAAAGCCGTGCAATTAGAGTATAGCGCCACAGGGACTTAAAACCGTCTAGTTGGTGATGTGGAGCCAGAATATTGTTTTACTATATTTGTGAGGCCCGGTCATGAGTGGAGGACACATAATGCATCAAGTTTTTAAATGTTTAAGATGGGATGTTACTGTTAGGATACCAATAGGTTCTGTATATGAGTTGAGTCCAATAAACCTAAACAGGCACCGTGAACTTCTACAAATAGAAACAATATTCTAAAACATTCTCCTTTTTAACTTTCCTAAGTGCTTCGGCAACAATATCCTCTCAAAGCTGATAAAGAAATGGAAAGTCCGTTTAAAAACTCAGAAAAAACGCTTTTTTTGAGTTCCCTCTACTTCTAGCCATGATTGTGGCGTTTCCGTAGCGCTGCAGTACGCTGGCTGTTTGCCCACACTGTCTCTGAAAGAAGCCTTCTTGAAAATGTGCAGGTAACGTAATGTATTCATGGTTCGCTCTGTTATTTAACAGTTTGACGTTTGCTTGCGTATGAAATGCTGAGTAATATCTTCAGCCATTACGCCCTTGACCTTTTACAGTTTGGCCTTTCTCCAGGACCAAGTTGTCTCAGTTTTTTGTGGCTGCTAGCTTTGACATTTAATCTTGTTTAACTCAAGGACACATCGCGTTACATTATGTGCAGCCCGTCTAACCCCAAGTTTCTGCACATTGATGAACGATCGGTGAGAGTGAGACGCTTTCACTTCCAGCCACCACTCAAAGCCCTTCAATGCTTCTTTTTTTCACTCTGCAAATGATGCTTGAAACAAGAACAAGCTATGTTGGTCATTTTACACTTTGGCTCGTAGTGTGTCACCTTCAACGCCAATCAACAATCAGACAGGTGAGGAGAACCCTCACTGCTTCTTCTGCCAGCCTCTTGTCAGGCCTGTCCATCACTCTGCCAACAGAACGCACAACAAACCGTGACCTCGCGTCACCTCGCTGACCAGCTAGCCTCGGATTGATCACAGCTGTACGACGCAGACGACCCAGTGTCTGTGAACTTGAAATAAACTTCATGTCGACAACCCCTTGCCAACAAAATGTGTTTGCTTGAGGTTAAAAGGTATTTCATGGAGTCATGTCTAATGACAAATGTTAGCTGCTTTTTATTCAGGATTAAAGTCTAAGATTTTAATTGAAATGTAAACATTGCCAATTTAACGACAGTTATAAGATAGAATAGCACCGCCCCTTTTCTCTTTGTTATCTGTTTGAGCTCACATCTATTTGTGTGACTTTGTTTTTTTCCACCATGAGCACCGACCGGAGGATCCGTGACCTGATACGTCGTATGGATGAGCTTGACGTCACTTAATCTGACGGACGTAACGTTAGAGCAAGAGGACGATCTGTCGGAGACAAGGCGGAAATGTACGGCGGTAAAAGCACAAACACTAAACCGCCAACGCTTCGTTGTTGATGGCGTCTGTCTGACATATAAAGCTCAGAATAGACAGACACGGCCAAACAAGCTTCTCCTCTATTTCCTACGGTGACGCCACCGATGCTTTTCTGAAAAAGTTTGTTTTCAACTTGAAGCACTCCGCACAAAAAAGACGGAGCGCTCACAAAATGATAGACGTTCCAGTGCACCGCCTTTTCTCTTCTCATTGGGAACAATTTTTAAAAGATGCTGGCGCTCAGATAAAGATGCTTTTTTGGCCCTTACGTAGCACATTGTTGTTGTGTCATTTATGTGTCATCCTGGTCGACGCTGGTGTTTCAGGCTGTTTGGTGTTTGGCAGCAGAGTTTGGTGGCGTTTCTAGGAAACCTTTAAGTGGTGGTTGAAAGAGTCAAAGGAGTGCATTGTGGGACACCGCAGCGCCTATGATAGAGGCTTATGGGATGGTCAATCATCCTGACACCTCTGTATTGTGCTGTTGGCGCTGTGTGTGTGTGTGTGTGTGTGTGTGTGTGTGTGTGTGTGTGTGTGTGTGTGTGTGTGTGTGTGTGTGTGTGTGTGTGTGTGTGTGTGTGTGTGTGTGTGTGTGTGTGCATGCATATACATGTTTGTTCAAAAGAATGACTGAGAAAGCAAAATACACGCGTGTTTTCTGCATGTGTGGGCGTGTTTTCTTGAGACAATGACACAATGATGGAGAGACCCAGGCGTGAATGTTAGTGTGTTTGTGTGGATACGGAGTGTGTGTGTAGATGACTGTGTGTGTGTGTAGATGACAGTGTGTGTGTGTGTGTGTGTGCGTGTAGATGACTGTGTGTGTGTGTGTGTGTGTGTGTGTAGATGACTGTGTGTGTGTGCATGGAGGACCCTCAGGTGGAGGAAGGTGTGACCTGCTCTCAGAACAATCAAACCCAACTCGCACACGCAACGAATCTTTGCTTGCGTGTGTGTGTGTGTGTGTGTGTGTGTGTGAGAGAGACAGGTATGCGGTACATCATTTGTTTTCACTCTGCAGTCGATGTGGCGACATAGACTGTGTGTGTGTGTGTGTGTGTGTGTTTTATTGTTTTTATTTCCTGTGCTTTGCTGCGCAGGCTGTGGATTACGTTTCACTATTAATGTGTTCGTGCTTCCAACTTTATTTCAGCGGTTTGAGTTGCTGTCCTCTCTTCAGCCATGTTTATCCTGTCACAAATGAAAGCGCCCCGTGGCAGTAAACGTAAACTGGAAATCGTGTCTTTTTCTAATTTATTAATAGAAGTTTTTATTGGAAGTATTTCTTCCTGACAATTTAATAGGTTAGGCTGGTCTCATCCAGCGTTCGTAGCTATACCTACAAAAAAACAATGCGCCATAATTCATAGTTATCCCACTAAATAATTTACTATGTAATCCACATGTGGGAGGGAGGTGTGGAACTTCCAGAGACCGCTGTTCGATCCCCGTGTGAGACGAGAAGTGAAGTTGGATTTATTTGTTATGTAACTCGCGTACTTCAGTAACGGCACTTGTCCTTTTCCTAACTCAGTAGTTTTGTTGCCTAAAGCTAACTAACTTGTTTCCTGTGAAGAAGGGAGTTTATTTTGAAAAGACCGTATGCATCTGACAAGTGAGGAACTGACACTGTGTGGCTGACTTTCATAGGAAAACGTACAAAACTGAGGAGTAACTTTGTAAGTTATCATATGAACCGTTACATGAGGATACGTGGCGTTGCCACAATGGCTACAAGCTTTCAACCAACTCCAATGTCAACCCATCTGCTTCATCATTAGATGCAGAGCTACAAGGTGGGAGGGAGAGGTGCGTAAAACTAATACAGAACTTTTGGCGGCCGTTTGTGCTCATGTGAAGCCAAGAGGAGTGACTTTTACTGAAGGCGCTCTGCCGCTGTTTCACAACGAGCCACGTGTCACAAAGTTAACCGGCGACGCTTCACGATGTTAACCGTTTAAGGGAACCTTCAGCATCAAGATGCTGCACAAAAGGCTCCTAGTGACGCCAGAAGGCTTCTGCCGAGGCAGCAACATATGACGAGTAGGGTTGAGATCACGTTGGACCTCAAGTCTGAAATATTATGCAACAAATGTGTTTTTTTTTGGGAGGTGTATATACGAGGGAGGAAATTCCAGCAGGACAGGGAAGACAGACGGGAAAACCGGGAACAGGACAAGCCGAACGGGCGGGTAGACAATACAAGAATCTGGCAAGGAGTGACTGAGGGGCAGGAGCTTAAGTAGGGGGAAGAACAGGTGAGAGGAGTTGTGCTGATGAGGGGGAAGTGCTTGATTAGTGATCAGAGGCAGGTGAAGGGAATAAGCTGAGGGAGTGACTGACAGGTAGAGTGAGGAGGGTAGACAAACACAGAACACAGAGGCAAAGCCTAATCGTGACAATTGTATAACTTGTAAACACACAGGTCCAATATAATTAAGTGATGAGGTATTTAAATCTGTATCCACACACTCCAATTAAGCCTCGTAGTAGAATCCTTATTGTTGACATAATAAAACACTCGTGCTGCAGGCCTGTACACATAAACACCGTTATGCTAACTACTCCGTACTATTGTAAGGGCATGAAACACACACCCACCCACATACAACCTCCTATCTTTGTGAGGACACTCATTGACATAATGCATTGCCTAAACGTAACCATCAAAACTAAATGCCCCAACTCTTACTCTAACCCAACACTGTATTTGAACATGAACCTTAAAACCATGTCTGAACCATCAAACGGGCCTTTTAAAGGTCCGTCCCCAAAGACCGGACACAATGTCTTCACTCCGAGGGTTTTAAACTCTAATTGGTCCTCACACAAATAAAAGGAAAAGCAGCTGTACAAGTTAACAAGTTGTTGTACAGATGCTGCTGCACGGTCATGTAAACCAGAGTCTCAGTCAGAATCACTAACAGGAAAACAAATTCCACCAGTGAAGTGATCCAACAGAGTGACCTGGAGAATGTGTGTTTCCTCCGATGCCATTGCTCCCGGGTGTAATGTTTTCACATCAGCGCTGCATAACAACACAGCCTGTCACACAAAACCCCACTGAAACAAATCTCCTCAAGGAAACAACCAACGAAGAACCGTGACCGACAACTCTGGAGTTTATTAAAGACAAATGTGTAAATCTTGAAAGACTTAGCATCATCTGGAGCTATCATCTATATGAACGCTCTACAATAACCCGACATTATGTTTGTTGTTTAGTGTATTTGACCTTAAAGGAGAAACATTGTATCTGTGTCCCATCGGTGTGTTTTTGTCTCACATATCTAGAGGGGACTGCAGGTCTCATAGATTCATAAATGATGAAAATAGTATTTTTCTTTCTGTTTATTTATTTTTTTTGTCACAGATCCCAAGAAAAGACTCGATCTATCCATCCATCCACTGTCCTCTGACTCTTCCCGGGTCGCGGGGCAGCAGGACATCGCAGACGTCTGTCCAGCAACACTACGGGTGAGAGTGAGCATGTAACGTGGGTGAACTGGCCCTTTTTATATATTCAGCTGTTGTTATATTGTATATTACTGTCGTATCCTATAATACATTCAAAATGTCACGAGGAAAATCGCTTCAGTTCTCCCGCGCTGCGCTGCCTCTTGTCTCCATGGTTACCATGTCAGGAGACGTCAACTTGAACGCCAGTAAAATGTCAAACAGTTTGACCGAACGATCGATGTTCGCTTTACTTTCCCCCTCAGTCGTCTGTGCCTTTGTCTCTTTTCATTCACTTCCTGCTCCCCTCCCTCGTTGATCGTTCTCTCCCGTTCCTGGTTTTATTTTCTCCTTCTCCTCTTTTAAATCCATCCCTCCTCTTTCTGTTATCTTAAAAAGACACTCTAGTGTGTGTGTGTGTGTGTGTGTGCGCACAGATACTGTATGCATTTACTTTACCCAAATTTAAATTTTGCCATATAAACAGGATTTATAAATATTTATAAAGCAAATATGCATGAATACGTTGTGCGTGTGTGTGTGTGTGTGTGTGTGTGTGTGTGTGTGTGTGTGTGTGTGTGTGTGTGTGTGTGCGCGCAAGGGGAGTGTCACGACTTTGCATCCAATTGCTTCATTAAAGTATTTAGTCAGGCCTTTATTTAAGCAAAGCTGTGCGACGGCATGGAGCTAATCCTGTTTAAACACACCCTGTGTGTGTGTGTGTGTGTGTGTGTGTGTGTGTGTGAGTGAGTGAGTGTTACTTTGTGCGTGTTGTATCATACTGACGCTTGGTTTGTGGCCCTACGCTTCAAACATTGACGCTCCAGGTTCCCCCTCTAGCACGAGTTCTGGACGTGTCGGGGACGGAGAGTCAGCTCGATACATTTCAAAATAAAGTTCTGTGTTCAGAGGAAACGTCCACCAACACCAGGCGGAGCTGTCTGTGTTTTTGTCTTTGAACTTTAGCTCTTCCACAGTGTCTTTTCCAGTTAATTGTGACATTCTAGTCGTCCTGAAATGTCTTATTCAGCGTTTAGTTGTATTTAGCTCCAACCTCTCAAGTCACTACTGGTTCCCAAAAAAAAACAAGATGGCGACGTTCCAAAAACAAGATGGCGACGGCCTCAAAAGACTTTAAAGCCGCAGTCCACAAACTAATAGTGGACGTCACAGTGACTACGTCCACATCTTATATACGGTCTATGCTCTTTACATGCATGCAGTCTCTTTTCAAAGTAAACTTTACTGAGCTTTAACGCAACAAAACTAGATGGTTAGGCTTGGGATAAAATAAGTATATTTGTTGTGTAAAATAACCCTCGTTACGTAACTGGTGATAACAAAGAATCTGTGTAACAAAACTAGAGAGAAATAAGTCAACGTTGACTTGGTTTCACCATCCACCCTCCCCTCCCTCACACTCTTTACGAGGACTTTCTTGTTCCTCTGACACGAATCAGTTTGCGTTGGAGTTAGTTCGGAGCCCGGTGCGTCATGTGGACCCGTAACGGTGCCTCAGTACAGAACGTGAGGGCCACTGACCAAGCGGCCATATTGGACGAGTTGGGAGAGAGAACAGGTGGCGCATTACAAGATTCAATCTGTTTGTGTGTTCTGTTGTCTATTTTTTAAAAAGCCTGTCCATATCCATGTTATTAATAAACACAGAACTAAAACAGATAGAGCTCTGAGGACGTGTGTTTCTGAATGCCGACACGTCGTTGACGACAGCGATGAGATCTGCGACGTGTCGCACATGTCAGGCATGTTTAATATAAACACACATGCGGCGGCATCACGGGCACGGCGGGGTGCAAGCTTCTCACGGCACACGTCTTCTGTGTTCTCTGGCATTTTACCTACAACTTAATCATGTCTGCAGATGTGATGGAATACATTTTACACACATCACTTGTCCCTTATTTGGAGACGAAATGTTTCCCCTGACGCGTCCCTTTGAGAACAAATATTTGAACATAGAAGTTAAAGCATATTTAGTTAATAGTTAATATAGTTACATCTTCAGGATTTCATTCTCCTCTGACGGAGTTGAGTTTGTCATTAGAGATTACGTTTGCTTTTGACGTATCACAAATAAGTTTATATTCTAAAACACAGATCTTTCACCCAGAACACTGTGCTCCCCGTCCTGTGTGAACAAAGTACTTTTGTTGCCTCAACATATTAGTCGTAAAGTTGTTTTGCTTCAATTTTGTATTTACGCCAAACTACAATGTTTTTTTTACTTAACTGAATGAAGTAGTTTTGTGCTGCTCTTTGTTTCCTTTAAGTTTACAGCATTAACGTGTTTTAAAACGGTTTAAAAATGCAAATGTCATCTGGGAGGAAATACATTTCTCTTGAAAAGTAAGAGGGCGCGGTTCTATTGTCTGGGAACGTAATTTCACAGGAGACGGGGGTTGGTCTGGATTTGTCGTGACACATGTATTTGAATGTTTTCTTCAAGTTATGGATTTATTAATCAAGGTTGCATGTTTGGTTTGTGAACAGGAAACACATCCAACCAAATATCAGACGCCTGTCAAACAGCTGCAGCCTCTGCTGGCTGAGGGATTAATATCCAAATCAGAGAGAACAGGTCAAACGCTTTCTTTTGATTAATATGTTACTGTTTGTGTTTACATGCTAACTGAATGCACAGAGCAGATATACATTGCTGATGTCCACATTGCAGCATCCATGATACTAAAATTGTATTTGCTTCTATGTATTTGTTCTTGACAGAGATTATAGTTGGTGTGTTCGGTAGCTCCGTATCTGGTTTTGTCCTGCAAATAAAGCTGATTTATATTTGAGAGAGAGAAGGAGACAAAGTGTACGAAGGAGAGAAAGGTGGAGGGTAAGAAAAGAGGAATGACGGAACAGTGCCTTGGAAAAAGGGGAGAAGATGGTGTTTTTGGACAAAAAGGAAGAAAGAGGCCAGAAGTGGTAGAGAAGAGGTAGAGATTAAACTGTGTCTCACCCTTGTTTCTACTTGACTGAGCATTCAGCGTCCTTCACCCCAGGGCTTGTGTGTGTGTGTGTGTGTGTGTGTGTGTGTGTGTGTGTGTGTTTGTGTGTGTGTGTGACTGTGTGTGACTGCAAAAAAGAAACTTGAAGGTCAAAGGAAAAACTAAACACATCGATGAAAGAAGGAAGGAAGTAAAAAATGTCAACAAGATTGAGGAAACGAATGACAAAGTGAAGAATCAGCGTTGAAAACATCTCAGTTTGTCATCGCAGTACGCATCCTGTCTTCTACCAGCAGTCAAGAACGCTGCCACATCACTTCACCACGCAGGCTGGTCTCATCCAGCACAAAAGTAATGCTTTTGAAGATTTGAAGATATCCACAAGATCCTGAACGAGGCGGTATGAAGCCCACACAGTGCTGCCATAAGGGGAGGTGGAGCGCTCCATCAAACGGAGATCTCTCCGCCGGGAGAGCGCTGTTTGTTCCCCGTATGAAACGAGAAGTCAACGTTGACGCTGTTTCACGTAACTCGCCGACTTTGGTGGCGTCACTTCCGTAGTTATCTTAACGCAAACATCTTTTCCTAAACCTAACCAACTAGTTTTGTTGCCTAAACCTAACTGAGTTGTTTCCTGTGAAGACTTTTATTTTGAAATTGACTCGTGTTGCCGGCTTTCCCGCACGAAAAATGGATCGCATACCGTAAGTACCTCCAACGTACAGAACTCCAGTACATTGTACATTGTTGCTTTCCACCACTGGATCAATGAGCGTGACGGACCAGTAGTCGCGGTTTCCTCAGAAAGTACGTAACTGAGGTTTCTCTTTAACTTTCTTCCTCACGGGATTCAAACCTGCAACATTGAGGCCTGCGTAGCTTGTGAAAGGCCTCTGTACACGATAAATTGACTGATAATTGAGATTGACAATGACTGCAGGAATGTAATCCAGAATTAATCAAACAGACACACAGAGCGAGAAAGTAAGTGTGCGTATCAACAGATATATGTATTGCCCGTGGTAACATAGATACAGATGCACAAACACACATTTTAATGATTTTTAAATGCCAGCATGGAGAATGGAAGTCTTGCATGCAAATTTAGAAAAGTAGCCACCGCCCCCCCCCACCACACACACACACACACACACACACACACAGAGTCCAGCATGTGAGTGTAACCCCGGGCTGTGGTTCCCATTAACATCCTGCACGTGCTGCAGTGTTTACCGCCTGCAGTGCCAATCAGCTGAAATGCCAGTCTGCAGCCGCCGGCAGGAGCCCGAGCCGCCGTGTCCCGCTATCGCAGTGTTTTCTTTTTCCTGTCTTCCTGCGGGAAGAAAGACGGAGAGAAACACCGAGACAATCAAGAGAGGTGGAGAGGGAGAGATAAAGAGAGAGGACAGAGGCAGAAACAGGTATAGCCAACGTGGCTCCAGACACCGGCAGGTGAAGATGTGCAAGTTCTCGGCTGGTTTATAATCTTAGGAAGGAACTATAACAAGTAAAAGGGACACTGCTTATGAGTTCTTCAAACGATATGCACCACAAACAAAATGTCTTTCATCTCCGTTGTATTAAGGTGGAGGGAAAGAAATAAGTGGTAGAAATTAAACAAACTATCTGCATGTATGTAACGAGCAGTAAACGGGGAATGGTGGTTTTGTAGTGTGGATAAACAGGAAACTGGACCACACTAGATCCTGTGAACCAGTTTAGCCACTTGCACTTCCGGGTAAGTAGCTGAGATGTTGCACTCGCCCCGATAGCCAGACTGACTCGTCTGAAATCTAAAATGTATTTAAAAATAATTCTGATTTATTGAACGTACAAAACACAGTAAGTAAATAAGAGCGATGCTCTCCTCAAAGCCACCAGACTCCATTGACAGAAACACAATATGTTCTTTGCTGATAATTGTAAAACGCACTTCATTCAAACAGACACAAAGAAATTCATCAAAACTGTCTTGGTTGACTTTATATTTCAGTGGAAACATCTCCTTCAAACAGCTTTATTTATTCAAGAGTCAACAGTTAAGACTGAAACACTGGCGGCATCTACGGCTATGAGCTGGAATCATGACGAGGTACCGCTTTTATATTCTGTGTGGGTTTGTCAAACTGAACCTCTCAAAGTTCATCAAATTTCTCCCATTTTCTTCACCCATCCGCGACCGCATAGTTCGAATTGGATGTTAGCGGAGAGGCGAAAAACCTGCAGCACAAAACGCCCATAAAAGGCCGCGTCGGACACTCATGACCCTCCTGGATAAACCGAGCTGTTTGTTGATGATGTCGTTTGACAAAAACTTTGAAATGAGAAACCACAGTGGGGGAAAAATCCCTCCAGAACCACTTTACTACTGTTTGTGTTCAGAGTAATACAACCATTAGAAAAAAATATTCCTCGCTTCTCGAACCTTGGAGCAAGGCAGTCCCACCATCAGTTACATACGCTGTGTTTAGTGATTGTAGCTCACTCTGGGTTGGTGTACGAGGGCTTGTTACAGCTCTAAATTAAGCAATGATGAACATTATGAACATCATTTCAAACATGTGGTGCAAAGAAAATGAACGTGGATTTTTTTTCTGGGTAAATACAGGTTAACAAAGTTGCGTGTGTGTTTGATTCTGTGTGAAGTTGCTTTTATCTTTTGTCTGTGACACTGTTTGCATAACTTATCCGCACGCTAAGAAGTCTATAAAAGGATTTCTTAAAATATGGGCCGTCATCGGGCTGTGAGCTCCCATCAGCCCCCCTGTCAGCTCCGTTCGTCTGTTGTTATTTGTTTGTTTGGGTCTAATTAGCGCAAATCCAGCCTCAGTTTGGGGGGGGGGGGGGGGGGGGGGGGTGTTGAGACCGATGACAAAGAAGCTGCACTATCTGCAATATGCAAACAACACTGTTTAATGACAAAGAGTGTGTGTCTGCAGCTGTGTGTGTGTGTGTGTGTGTGTAAAATGAAATGAACAGTTTTCAGTTTTTCTTTTAAATGAAGCAATAAGTTATGAAATAATTCAATAACTTAGATATTATTTCATCAGTCTTATATTTATTCTTACATCAGTTTACTGGATTTGTTGCACTTTTATTACAAAATGTTTTCTTCTATGAAATATAAATGATGAAATAACCTTTTATTAGCTTAGTTTTAACAAGTTGATCAATTAATAATCTTTATTTGTTACACAGGGTAATTAGACTAGATTAATAGAAGAGTTCCTTACCCACCCAGTGCCCTCGAGCAAGGCAGTCTGCTCCCGTCATCACCAACTGAAAGCAATTCTTCGCTGTCGGGCGGAAACCTCATATCTCACTATTTGGTCATTTAAATATTTTCAAAAGTCTATGCTGGTGCTATGCTATTGGTGACTCTTTGCGCCTCTCTGTGTTTTTTTTTTACTCATATTTAACCAATAAAAAGTGTTAGAAACAGCTCGTGGCTGAATCTTGTAACTTTCCTTCTCAAACTGTCGACAAAACCCCGTCGCTCCATCCCGCCTCCACCTTGAACGACCTGTCGTTCACAGCAGAGCTGAGGCTTAACAGTGAAGAGGCGATTTCGTCTGACTTTGTCTGCGGCATTGTTGCCCACAGCAGCAATGTCCTGCACATTTCCTCCAGGAGGAGCCTTGACAGCCGGCTCTAATTTGGCTTGGAACTTCGCCACTTCCCAGGGTCGTGGGCTTTGCAATTATAGTTGAACATTTTAGTCGAGCAGACTAGCCTAGCTATTCCAAATGTTAATTATATAAGAACACATGCAAGTATACAACAACATATGAAGACAATACCAACTTTGACGATGCAACTATTCAATTATTTTACAAACAGAAATGTTCCACCCGACAGTGACGTCATATGGGTGGGTGTTTTTCTCTACTACTTGTCGTTGTGGAACTTCAGCACAGTATGAAAACAGTCTCTCGTCCCGTGTCAGATGAAACTTGGCTACTGGAGTCGGCTGTTTTTATGGTCTCAGAGAGTCAGTCGGTGAGCTCCGTTAATCAGAAATGATCTATTGGCGCAACAGTTGCTGTGCTCTGTCAGGGATGGTTGATGGTCACAATAAACAGCAGAGAAACACTCAACTGCAGTGATGCAGGTTCAATTTACGACTCAGGGCTTCTACTGGGAAGGTATAGCTCTCGTTTTTTGCCAACACCCACCGAATTATTATCTCCAACTCCGCAGCGCCACGGAGCTGTTTAGCCTCCTTTAGCTCATAGTTTTGGTTTAACGGCACATTTGCTGTCGCTTTCATCAGCCTCGTTTCTAGCAGCAGCAGCAGCAGCAGCTGTTTACAGCAAACAAGCTCCGATAAACACACCGTGAAACCACGTAGTTTGGTTTGGGAAAAATGGTTCATGGTTTATTCTTGTTCTTGAAATGATGTGAAGTTAGAAATTATACGATCATCAGGTTTAGGCAACAATACGAACATCAGGTTTAGGCAACAATACGAACATCAGGTTTAGGCAACAATACGAACATTAGGTTTAGGCAACAATACGAACATCAGGTTTAGGCAACAATACGAACATCAGGTTTAGGCAACAATACGAACATCAGGTTTAGGCAACAATACGATCATCAGGTTTAGGCAACAATACGATCATCAGGTTTAGGCAACAATACGAACATTAGGTTTAGGCAACAATACGAACATCAGGTTTAGGCAACAATACGAACATCAGGTTTAGGCAACAATACGAACATCAGGTTTAGGCAACAATACGATCATCAGGTTTAGGCAACAATACGAACATCAGGTTTAGGCAACAATACGAACATCAGGTTTAGGCAACAATACGAACATCAGGTTTAGGCAACAATACGAACATTAGGTTTAGGCAACAATACGAACATCAGGTTTAGGCAACAATACGAACATTAGGTTTAGGCAACAATACGAACATCAGGTTTAGGCAACAATACGAACATCAGGTTTAGGCAACAATACGAACATCAGGTTTAGGCAACAATACGAACATTAGGTTTAGGCAACAATACGAACATTAGGTTTAGGCAACAATACGATCATCAGGTTTAGGCAACAAAATGAATCCAACAAAACCTCGTAGTTAGGTTTAAGAAAATCCCTCACGAACGCAACAAAACCACAACACTTTAGGAAGCGAGGTGTCGAGCACCGGTCATTCCCGCCCACTGGAACTGGTCTTTGTGGATATTTATTGCTAAGTCACTAGTTCTGACCATTGCATACTCACGCGGATCTCTTCGCTTCCACCTCAGGTTATGACCGTTGGCGCCGTCAGCACTGCAGCTGCAACCCGGCGGCTCGGCTGTCACCCCGTTGAGAGTCACGTGGAGGCAATGAATACTTTGAAATTAATCCAAATTGTAGAAGGGGAAATCTTGGCATCACAATAATTCCATCCTAATATATGCTGCACAATATCATAATATAACCTGACCAGTCCAGACGAAAAAACAAGCTGAAATTAAACATGAATTAGAATGAGACGTGTGCTGCGCTCTGCCGATGTGAATATGAAGCAGCTGATGAGCGTAGCCTCGCACGTCCAGTTGTGGTTTGATTGGAGTAGACTGCAAATGAATTGGTTAGGAGGGATGAGAGGATCGGCTGCCGACGACAATTCATTTAGACCGACACTGATGTGTGTGTGTGTGTGAGAGGAGAGAGTCTTTGTATAGGTTCCACTTAAAATATGATGAAGGTAGCACTAGAACGTGGGTTTTTAAGAGTGCGTGGGTTTGTTTTTAATTCTGAGTAAATTGAATCCGAGGTATCCCCCTGAGGCAAACATGCTATACGTACATGGGTTTGTGTGTGTAAATGAAGTTCGATTGAACAGGTGCTGCAAACAGACCCTTAGAAGCTGTTCATTAGTATTCAAGTGTTGCTGCATGTTGCTGTAACAGGTCCATACTGTGTCATGCTGTGTGTGTGTGCGGGTGTGTTTTACCCGTTTTGTGAAGACATAAATCAGTCATGGTCTGGGGAGTCGCCTTCCTCGTGGCGACCAAATGCACGTCCCCATATCGTAAATCCTTACATTTTAGGGTGAAGACTTGAGTTAAGGTTTGGTTAAGGCTGGGGTGGGGTTTAAGTTTAGGTTTAGGTTTTGGTTAATGTTAGGGTAAGGGTTAGGATAAGGCTGGTAGCGGTTTTGTTTAGGGTTAGGGTACCAGAAAACACATTTTAGTTGTGTTTTAATGTGTGCGATTGGTGCGGAAGGAAACAAAGAAAAAGCTGCATTAGACCACAAGTCAAACCCACAGCCCCATGTTGGTAAATTGGAACTTAATGGCAGAGATGCAATTTTAAAGCAATTATCATCGCCCACATTAATCATTCATACGTAATTAGAAACATTTTTCAAGAGCATACATGACAAAATTATAAAAGAAATGTAGGAAGATAATTAGGCATAGTGAGACAATCACACACAATATCAAGGGTGACATCCACTGGCTATGTAATGGGCCTCTGTGTGTCGGGATAAATCCCGTTGCTAATTCCAGCATTGATGCGCGTCAACGATGCAAAAATACACTATATCAACATTTTATCGCAATAGGTCACGGATACACAACCCGTTCTCACTCACAACGCGTCAAGTACCGCAGGTTGGTCGGTGCCCCTCGGCGTCTGAACCCTTTGGCGTCTGTCAGAGACGCACCGGGCTTTCAACTTACTCTAAACCTAAAAAAAACTGAATAGCAAGAAGGGCATAGTTGTGTTACATAACATCTGGACTTTACAATCGGCAGTTGTGTAGCTAGCGTAGTTATTTTACGTAACAAACGTACCAATTCTATCCCAAACCACGGAATTCTCCTAAACCTAACCAGGTAGTTTTGCTGCATTTTGTTGGGTCAAACAAATACAGGACTTTCACCCAGGAGACCAGTGTTCATGCCCAGTGTGAAACTAGGGAATAGTTTTGTTACGTAACTTCCGCACTTTACTAATTGCAGTTATGGCACATTGTAGTTGTTTTGACCGTGATAGATATCAGTGTCGGGCCACTTTGACGAGTTGAGAATGTGTTGATATGAAGAGTACGTATTCTTACTTTAGGGTTACGATATTGTTAAATATTTAACTTGTTACACTGAAATCATAGCAATTCATTTTCATTAACTTTCTAGAAGAAAAAGAAGAGTGACTGTCTCCTCTTACAGTTAACGGTGATGTGTAGTTATATCCTCATGTTACTTTATACTTAAAACAATGATTCCTATTCGGGCTAAGCATTCAAATTAAGCACCAGTATCATATTAGGACCGTTTATCAGCTGACGCAGAGTTTAGCTATAGATAAAGTCAGATCAGTACGATCAGACCTTTAGTTTAAACCTGAAGCACGACCCACAACCTGGTTCAGTGATCTGAACCTCGTAACGATCCACAAATAATTGATGAGCCGCTGTTGGTTATTTGTGTCTAACTTCAGGAAGCTTTTCATGATGTTTGCTTTATGTGAGTCAGATGAAAGCCGGCTGAGCTTTTGAGTGAAACATGCCGATTAAGTCGGAGCAACACAACCCGTTGTGAACCGACTCTACTTTGAAATGACTCGAATCAGCCTCCAACACAGAAACAGCTGGTTGATGTGAGATATGTGAGACAGATTTAATAAAAGGACAAAAAACACTCTGACCCTCAGCTTCAGCTGCAGGAAAACAAAACGTGTCTTCAGCCTTAAACGATAGTTTTACTCTCGTTATAACGCTGCTGAATGTCAGTTTCCAGCTAAAACCACATTTTATTCTTTTAATACTTTATGGTGAAAAACATGCAACAACACATTGCTGTGTGCCCATTATCACTATTGATGCAGGGTGTGTAGGAGTGCTTGTTATTTTAGCAGGCAAGCCTGGGGAGGACAGATTTTAACAGCTCAGACCTTAATCTGCTGTGGGTGGATAAATTAAACACGCCCCCAGATCCAAACCTACAATGTGTATGATGTCATTGTATGTGTGTGTGTGTGTGTGCGTGCGCTTGAGCCCCGGCCTCTTTCTCACAGTGCCAAACTATGAATCAATTTCTTCAAATTAAAATGGAAAGAAAACTATTTCACATTTAAAAAACTGAATGGAGAAGTGGGAGGAGCTGCTGGTAGTTTTTTAAAATGTAATTTAATTCCTAATGGTGTTGCTGTGGCCATTTGGTTAAATATATTTCAAATGTGTTTGTTGAAAGCTGAATGGCTTAAAATCTAACTGTATCCCAACACATTCTCTCTCTCTACTCTCTATACTTACGCTTGGTCACTGACCCTAAGCTTAAAACGTTGACGCTCCAGGTTCTTAACTTTGTTTCTGGGACGTGTCGTCAGTTTTCTATCATTACATGCATGGTGTCTTTTAAAAATAAACTATGTGTACACAGGAAACCTTTCTGCTCGTTGCATGCAAGCAGTCGCCTTTCAAAATAAACCTCCAACGTAGGTTTACTGTTGTAGGTTTACGATACCCAACACAACTACGTGGCTAAGTTTAGGACACAAGCGTGGCTTGAGTTAAAACAACTACGATGAGCCTTCTGGAAGTTACGTAACGTTTACTACACCAACAGTGGTCCCCCCCCCCCCCCCCCCACCACCACCACGCTTTGACAATCTAGCCCTTAATTTAAACTATGTCAGCTGCTCTGACTGTCTAATAATGACGCGGATGACAGACCATTAACTGTGTGTCTCTGTTTCAGGTATTTGCCGTGAGTCAGGGCGGTAACTTCGTGTACACCTCTTTGCTTTTCTACCTGTGTCGGTATTTTCTGGACAACCTGCCCTCTCTTCACTCTCAGTATTGAATCAATTGAACTGCGCGACTGAACCGATCCCCTCATCGATCCCACTGTGTTCTGTTGTGTCACGTTTTATACGTTTATGATCGGTCAACTATTCAGGTCATGTGAGACGCCTTGTTGCGTTTACAATAAAGCACACGGGGTGAGGGCGGAGGGAGGGGGAGAGCTGGAGGGATGAGGCCTGGATGGAGAGAAAGGATCGGAGGTGGAGAGAGAGAGAGCGAGATGGAGAGAGGTAAGGCTGCAATGAAGGAGGTATTGATTTTCTATAGAGGCTCTTTAATCAGAAGCTGTACTGACACACCCTAAGGGAGGGTGTGTGTGTGTGTGTGTGTGTGTGTGTGTGTGTGTGTGTGTGTGTGTGTGTGTGTGTGTGTGTGTGTGTGTGTGTGTGTGTGTGTGTGTGTGTGTGTGTGTGTTTGTTTGTGCGCAGGGCTGAACCCATTCAAATTACACTTCATCTTTTTCTCTGCAGACACCGTGTGTGTGTGTGTGTGTGTGTGTGTGTGTGTGTGTGTGTGTGTGTGTGTGGGCAGGCTGTGGATAGATAGATGAGGCTGCCCAGTAGATGGATGAGTGGAACAACCAGTCGTTCATCATCTGTAGAACAAGGAAGGAAGGAAACACTGAGAGAGGGAGCAGGAGGAGGAGAGGAGGAGTTTAAAAGAGGGAGAGGGGAGAAGGTAAGCGAGGGGGGAGAAAGTCAGGGGGAGGAAGGAGGAAGGAGTTGGGGCATAATTATCTTTTCAATATGAAATGCATTGCAAAAAAAATCCAGAGAGACTCTTTTTGACTCAGATTGCTTACGTTGTGTAATCCACTCGAGAGAACATGGAGTCGTTGTACATTTGTGTTAATGTTGCCAGACTCGCGTTCTGAGATCATTCAGTCAACTTTTCATGAAACCATGAAACCGGTTTCTGCCTCTAAAGGAAAGTTGGACTCGAGCCAGCTCATCTCCAGTCAACCGAATGAAGGCGGAAAAAAAATCATTCTTGAAGATCTCTGAAATCGCTGTTTAATTCCTCGTTAATTGCCTGAAGTGCCCTCTTATTAATTACCTACCTGAGCCGACACTGAACTGATTACGGGTCTGCGGTGATTGCGGAGCAGAAAACAATGCCGTATCGATCCGTCCATCGGCTGTCCTGGTTCCAGGAACAACAGTTCATTAATGCGGTCTACGAGAGACTATCTGTCTCTATTACTGCCTGTTGGCCTGCATGGCAATGATTTATAGGCAACCTGTGGAAGCAATGGAGACGGCTAATGTTGCCCTGTGTGGGAATGGAGGAATCAATTGGGATGAAGCCAACAGTGTGTGTCATCAGGACTGTTGGAGTCACTAATAAAAGCCCTGATGTTGTAAGAATCCTGAATCCTGTGCTGAAAATGAGCTCTTTGAGTGAATTCATCCCGTTCGTCTCATTAGATATGTGATTCCTCTTTATCTTTACCAGGTTGGTCCCAATCATCTTCCTCCCCTTTGGAGAAAATTTTATTTGCTTGTCCTCGCAAAAGATTGTGGACGCTAGTAGTGACATCTAGTTGTGCAGTGGCTGCTTGGTTGTGTTTTGTTCCATTTATAGCTAAATGGATACGAAGAGGAATCTCTATTTGGCATTACTTCTCCTTCAGCAGAACCTCGTTGTATAAGATTTGATGGTGGGACACAGCTTACACGACAACTTCCACCATTTCAGACTCACCGGTTCGGCGTTCCCTCGAAGGTCAGCGCGGTCGAGACGGTTTGCAAAAGGTCAATGACGCACATTTTAATGTCAAAGCTGATCAAAGTTGAACTCTATGCGAAAGCTCAGCGCACTTCTTCTATAAATGCTGGTGTCACTGGTGTCGGGCTTCTTTGTTGGAGTCCAAACCAGAGTTGGATTGTCCCCTCTGCCTCTTTTCCAGGCTTCTGTTGTTCCAATGTGCTTACCACTCCGGTAGTCCTTCATCCATCAAAGGTGGCTGTTTATCATGATTGCCAGGGAGCGAGAGTGACATTTGTTTTGACATTTGCAAGATAAATGGAGATTCATCTATAGATGGGAGGAACTATACGCAACATCGTTCTGAGGCTTGAAAGTTCTCTGCTCTTTCTTTCTTAACTTTCTAGTGACATGTCTGTGTGGCTCTTCTTCCAGTTAGACTGGATCCAGCCTCAGAACATCGTCGTTCAAGTGGTCTCAAAGATGGCTTCTTGGTCCACACTTGAAAAATCGTTCCTCGAGCAAACCAAACCGACTTTTATCTACATATGATGAAGGAACAGAAATAGTTTGAATTCATGTGTTAATCCACAGCAGGAAGGAAAAGCTGTTTGATCATGTTGGTTCATCTTACCTAATATGACCGGATGGACTTCAATCTAATGCAAAGATGAAGATCTGTATCAGCATACTCACACATTTACATAGAGGACAGTCTGATTTGGGTTAAGTAACCACCTCAACGGGGTCTCAGCTGTGGTACATGACAGCAGGTCGCTGCGTGGTCACTTCACCGTTCAGAAGGTAGTCTCCGGATCAAACTGGAAACCTTTTGGTCTTTAGTTTCCTCGTCTAACCTCAAAGCCGCCACATCTCAATGTTCAGCTTTCTTTGCAGGTTGTGAAATTGAAGGCAATTTTACCACCAAGTTGTTAAAAATCACTTTGGCAGAGTGTCCGATAAATTACTAAAACAAAAAGTGTAAAGATTGTATTTGTGTCACTATACTCTATCAGTTGATTGTGCTTGTTTTAGAGAAGACACTGTAACATTAATCAAAAGAATGGCCTGAAGTTAAGAAATGATCAAAACAGGATTATTCTATTTTTCTTTTTTTTAAAGCTGCTTTTAAATTAAATATACTTCGTCACTGTGATTTTCAAAGCATTCGGGATTTATTTGGTGATGAAAGACTGTAATGCACTTTTTATTTTAGCTCACTTTGTCTCAAGGAAAACAAACCACCGAACAACAAAGTGGACCCAGAAATGAAAGGTATAATTCGACCAATGTCGGAGTATTTTTCCTTTTATTATTGTGAAATAAGTTTTAAAAGGCAAGGCAAGTTTATTTGTATAGCACATTTCAACAACAAGGTAATTCAAAGTGCTTCACATAAAACCATTAAAAGCATCAAAACATAAAAGCCAAAGAAGGGCTGCGTAGCCTGTCAGTCTGTGGAGAACAGACAGGAAGACACCCGGCGTGGTACACACACACACACACACACACACACACACACACACACACACGGACGAGCAGCAACGCTGCATTTGTGAAAGAGGAGTGAAATGGAGTTGTTGATGGGACGCATCACATACCGGTCCCTCCCTTCCCTCCCTTCCCTCCCAAATATGCAAAGGCAACAATAATTCAGCACTCTTGGTCGATGGACAGTGACAAACAGTAAACAGAGTGCCCTCCTAATGTGAAACTCATCAATGTAATGCATTTCTAGGGCTGTACCAAATAGCTCAAATTAAATTTGAATACTGTGCAGCTTTTCTTTTTTTGGGGGGGGGGGGATGTCTATTCAGAGTAGGAGATAAAAATCAGGCTACACTAATATTAGTATTATACTAAAACAAAATGAATAGAAAAATAAAGTTGTAATCATTTCCAAAATTCACATGTTTTTATCAACAACAACAGAATATTCTGCTTCAATCCAACACACAGCAGAAGTGTGCGATGCACTGAGGACGATGCGCTACAGATGGTTTGAATAGAGCCCTACGAGTTGTCTGGTTAAGTATATAAGAAGTCAAATCTGTCCCTTTGTGTCTCTGAGACTGTTCTCACCTCACATTGCCTTAACAAGCAACTTATTGTGATCACACAGATATTGACTGTCCACTCCCCGTAGCAACAGCATAACATGTAGAAGTGATCACAAATGCTCTAATGGATCCTCGAGGTATTGCAATTATTTTGTATTCATAGTAGTTTTATCACACTCTGGTGAAAAGTCTTTATAGAGACACATGCTAACTTCTCTTACTATAGTAACGGAGGGCTCTCTCTCTCTCTAGCCACGTTCTCTCTGCTCAGTTCACCAAATCTCAGTGATAATACATGAATGCGACTCGTAGGCTGCAGGGACTTGAAGTGGCAACACCCTCAGTTGGCTCTGCACTGATCTGTCAGAGAGAGGAGAGAAGGAGGCGACGGCGAGGAGGGAGCAGATCAAACACAGAGCTACAGAGAGAAACCAACAGACTAAAAGATATGGACGCAGATAAGAGAGGGAGAGACTGAGAGAAGGGGCTACAGATGTAATGCACTAGCCTGAATGCAATGACAGTGTTTGTGTACATACATTTGATGTACAAACGTATTGCAAGAGTTTATTGACAGCTTTTATTTGACAATTTGTTGAGAAATCACAGAGTTAAAGATCAATGCCAATAGTTTTGTGTTAATGTAGAAGAATGAATATAATCATCCATGTACTAGTGAGTCATTCATCTTAAACCAGACAAAAATATTATAGCTGCTGTGCTGTTTCTGCTGACGTATTGGCACCATATACAGTATATACACACACACACACCATCACCATGGTTACGACAGGTCAGAGGGTCTGTTGATTATCATTATCTAAGTCAAACCATTATTGACTGAGGTGTGTGGGTGTGTATGAGGAGGTGTTTCTGTCCAGTCTGAGTTCCTTGAGTCAGAGTCTTGATGTGTGTGCTGTTTTCATTTTCATATTGTCATGTGGATTTATTCGTGCTTTCACGGCTGTGTATGTTCAAGTGTGTGTGTGTGTGTGTGTGTGTGTGTGTGTGTGTGTGTGTGTGTGTGTGTGTGTGTGTGTGTGTGTGTGTGTGTGTGTGTGTGTGTGTGTGTGTGTGTGTGTGTGCCAGCCCAGCCTGCAGTGTAGCTCGAGGGCTTCCAGCTCAATTTTTCAGTTATGCGTCAAACCAAGAACCCGAGTGTGTGAGTCTCTAAGTCTGTGTACGTTTCATGGATCTGTCTTTATCCTTTTGACACCTCCGTTACCTCGAGCAATCATTCTGTGTCCGTCTTGTTTGTTTGTGTCAGAGGGTCTCGGCCAATACAAACGGAACTCGGTGGAAAATGAGGGTTTGAAAAGAATTCCAAGCAGCAACGACGGGGAGCTGTGCGTCACTGAGTGGAAGCTTAATGTTTGGCGTGAATATACGCTTTATTTCACATGCATACTTTAGAGACAAAACAACAACTAAAAAGTCTGTTTTGGCCCGTCGGCTATCTCTAAAAGTTATATTTGCTCCGTGACTCAAAACCGAAATACAATCTGAATCGTCCGTTGTGTGATCCGTTGCACCCCCGCCGTACAGTGTGTGTTTTGTCGATGAGGACCCTGTCAAGTATACAAGTACAAACATGTATGTTTGAGGGAGAAGTGGTGAGAAATTAGTCATTTCCAGTCAAATTCAACATTTCACACAAACACAATGACATCAACTGTAAATAAATGACCATGTGACTAGTTCCCCCCCCCCCCCCCCCCCCCCTCCCTCTCTCTCTCATCGGTCCCTCTGTCTTTATCTCTCTGTTTTTTCTGATTTTTAAAGAAAATTGTTTCTTTCTTGTACTACATTTGTCCAGGTCTGTCTTGTTATCTCTGCCAAACACATTGACTCCCCCCCCCCCCCTCTCTCTCACACACACACACACACACACACTCTCACACAGTGTTGATGAGGGTGAATGCCATGTTCTTGGCGGTTCAGATCAGTCCTCCTCTGTACTTCTGTTCTGAATAGGCAAAACGTTACACGTCTTCCTTTACTGCACAACACTGATGAGGTGAATCCAAGTGAGAGCTGCTCCAGCTCAACATGCTGCCGTGTGGCTGGCCTCGTCCTCCTGCTGGTTGATGATCATTAACTAGAGTTGAATCAACAGCTGTCTCAAACAGCACCAGAAACATATTAAAAGCTCCTGAAAATGCAGGATTCATTGCAGGGAAATTGCTTTGGATTGCAGTAGACTCTCGTCTTTTCTCTCACCCGCTGCACGGTAAATATTGAACAGTGACTACTGGCGCTAATCAAAATCTAGATGTATATTAATAAAAGACTATTCCAATATTAAATTATGTCTCTGTGTGTGCAAGCCTCGGATACTCAGGCAGTGAGTTTCAGAGCTTTGAGGCCTTGACTGCAAAACCCTCGTCCTTTACCTCGAACCAGGATGTGGTAGCACTCAGAGGAATTCTGCCCGAGGATCCGAAAGCCTGCAGCGTGAGTAACATCTTAAGTAACATGTTCACATATTTGCCCAAGCAATCCTACAGTTAGGGCTCCATGCAGACGTTCAGGGCAGACCCTTGCAGGCTGGCGATGAAACTATGAAATGCTTAAATGCACATTAGTTGTAAAGAGCTGTCTAGTTCATGACTGTCTTCAGTGGGACTAAACGTCTGTGAATAGTTTGCCAAATTGAATAAACTGCGCACTAAAACAAGTTATCTGCTCTATTAGCGCTGGCTTTGATTGGTTTGTTGGGTTGTTTTATACGTTTCTTTGGCTGGTCTTTTGTGTCTTTGAGGTGATCCTCGGCTGCATGACAGTGAGCGTTAGTTTGACCGTTGATACAAACAAAGAACAGATCAAATAAGTTTGTATTTCAAACTTTTGTTCAGAAGAAGAGTTGTTTCCAGGAATGAGCTGCAGGTCAACGTATGTGTTCTTGCGTCAGTGGAAGGGAAATGGTTTTGCAATCATTTCATTTTTTAAATCACTGTAGATCACTTCAGTACGCCCCTCTATTGTCACTCTCTAGGTCTTTTTCATTTTATAAAAACATGGAAAACATTTTCTGCTTGTCTGTCGTTGTTTTTAGTGTTTTCACCATCAGGTCAGGCCTGGTCCCCCTGACAGAGAAAGAAAAAAACCTCGTCTATTTTTCATGCAAACTTCTGGGGATGTGGAGTCGAAGCTATCTGATAGTTTGAAAGGTCAGCCGTCAGCGCTGTATGTGAATATATCACAGCCTCGCGCTATAGCATCAGCGTTATTAGCTTTGGGAATACTGACTGTGTGCCCACAATGATTCAGTCTATCACAGTATTACCATCTTGTGTTGTAAGCACATGGAAGTGACTCGAATCCCAAAGCTGCTGCTGTCTCGTCTGCTCTATTTATTATTATGAAGTGTTTCTGCCTGCTGGCTCCTCTGTGGTGGAATGACCTTCCGTTGCTGAGGGTGGAGTCACTTCTTGTCTTCCAGGCTGAAAACTCTACTTTTTATGATATACTTCACATTATCGTTTCCCTGCCAGGCCAGAGCCGCTATCAGCTCGTGCAGCTGTCTTCTCTTCTTCCAGCGCTTCACTGAGGTGCATGATCAGTATTTGGTGATGATAATTAATTGAAAACAAAACATATGCTACTTTTAATTGTTGACCATTTAGGGTGCTTTTATCCCTAAATGGTTTGGTTTGTTTCAAATGGATTTTGGTGAATTTGCCACATTTGGATCAGTTCATTTACACCGGTGTGAAAGCTGTCAATCAAACAATGCTGTCCTCTACACATTTATTCCCATAAACCAAAAATGTATTGTGAAATAAGTTTTTTAGGGAAAATGTTGTCATGGATTCAACTTGTTTTTGTTGTATCACAAATACGTTTCAAATGAAGTCGGAATAGGGAGGAGGCTGGGAGGCTGGGAGAGGTTGGGAGGCTGGGAGGTTGGGGGAGGCTGGGAGGTTGGGAGGTTGGGGGAGGTTGGGAGGCTGGCTGGGGGAGGCTGGGAGGCTGGGGGAGGTTGGGAGAGGTTGGGAGGTTGGGAGAGGCTGGGGGAGGCTGGGGGAGGTTGGGGGAGGCTGGCTGGGGGAGGTTGGGAGGTTGGGGGAGGTTGGGAGGTTGGGGTGGTGGATGAGTCAAAGAATGCAGAGCTTTCAGCCATGAGACTGCTGTTTGTGTCCCATGTGAACCGAGTACTTGTCTTGCCTCAACATAACCAAGTATCTGTGTCGCCTAAAACTAACTAGTTATTTTAAGACCAACCTGTAAGGATTGCAGATACTTGAACCCAAAAGCACAACTCGGAGACAAGAAATACAAGTTAGCTTTTTACTTGTTTTCAGGCAGGGTCAAAACCAGGAGGTCAGTCCGAACAGGCAAACAAATCCGATAAGGGGCAGGCAAAAATCCAAGGTCAAAAACAGGCAGACAGGGTCGGAACAGGCAGAACAAGAACAATAGAAAGATACGCTGGAGAACTTGGCACTAACACACAAGACAATCTGGCAGGGAACAAGTGCAAGTGAGGCGACCTAAATAGAGAGGGGTAATGAGGGAATGGGCTGCAGGTGAGATGGGTGTGGAGGACCAGGTGAGGGGGATCAGAGGTGAATGGTAGGATCTGAAATGACAGGAGAGTTAATAAAACAAGCAGACAGGATGAAAACAAACTAAGATGAAGGGGAATTCGTGACACAACCATGATGTTTTTTACTAAACCTAACCAAGTAGTTTTATAGCGTTTTGTTTTGTTTCTATTTGCAAAGTTAACCACATGTTTCAAACTGCGACTGGGAGGAGATACGTTTCCTTCAAAACATGACTGAGAGTGCAGTTAGTTGTATGGAAACTGAATTATGTAGTTTGATGTGCTGTCAACCAATAATAATCCGATATTCCATGTTGTACCGGAGAAGATAAACAAACACATCAGGCTCATTAATGTGCAAGACATGCTATCCCCGCTCAGGAATCTCATTACATATCCCAAATATATTTCTGACAAAATGTTGTTGATTGCACTCGTCAATATGTAATGTTGTGATATGTATTACTATCATGGTGAACATGTTTCCCTTCAACCTGCTTACTTCACGTCTGTCAGTGGTTTTCAACACCCCCCCCACATTATTAATGAAGTAGGCATTCTCTTGCTGCATGCATCTAAGGATTATATATAAGAGCGATATTAAATATAAGTTATCACTTTTTAGAAACGACAACAAGCCAAAGGTTTTTTGACAAAGTGAGTCAAAGCTGCATTTCTCTGGAGCCCAAAAATGAAGATTATCCTGCAGTGTGATATTGTAGCACAGTACTTGGTAGCTGAATCCAAACTAACCGCTTGAAATATCTCCAAACGCAACGTGCAATTCAATGCAAAACCGGCACAAATCAGAATTGTTGATCTTGTGATGTTGAATCCAGGGAGCCCACTTCAATCTGCAGGCCTTTGAAATATTAAACCCCGGCTTCAGCAGTGTGCGGTGTGTAGTAAGCGCTACATGAAGAAGCAAACAAGTACATAGTTGGATAAATTAAACATGGGCATCCTAAAAAAATTATGACAGAGAGATGCAACCATACAAGCAAGCAGAAAACAGGAAGCTGTGTGTACAGCCAAATATGTCCTCTGGATGAATATGTAACACGACAGTATATGTTCACATATGAGCCTTGGTGAGGTTTTGCCTCTTGGACACAATCTTACAAAGGCAACAAATCGATAATATAATTCACAGACAAGAGCTCATTTTCACTTTGTGTTTTACCTCCAGAACAGACTGTTGCAGCATTTCAGCGTTCTTCATAATCTGTGTGACATCCACCCAGAAAGGTGACTTGCCTGCATGGCACACATTTTCTTTTGGTTCAGCAGATGTTTTCCTGGGAACGTAAGCAACACACGTTCTCTTTCAAGTTTGAAGTTCTTTATAATCAGATGCACAACTATTACAGCGAAGCAGTCGTTGGCAACGACCGTCTCGGATCTCGAGCTCCCTCCAACAATGATGGTTAAATATCAGCCCAGTCTCATTCTCAGCTGGTCAAATACTGCTTTTGTCCATTTTGTACCGTTTTGTCGCGGCCCTCGATGTCTGACGACGATGTGCAAGGCATGGAAGGTTAAAAAAAGGAGACGTCTCTTCTCGTGTCATTGGGGTACAACACACGCGCAGTAAAATGTAGTCTGCACTTGCCGGGAAGGCTCACTAGCCAACGTACGATCAAAGAACAGGAAAATTATAGATTTTCGCCCCTGAAGGGTTTTCATATTGCCTACGTTATGGGGGAGGATTACAATTCAGCAATTATTGAAAACATCTGTAATAAAGACCACAAGAAAATGACTTTTATTTGAAACGCTTTACTGTATACTGGCCACCGTCCATTCAAGTGTACCCAAAAAGTTCTGTCAGGCCAAACGCGCCCAAAGAGCATCAGAGCGGACAACACTGCTTTATTTCTAGAGCTGTCCGCTGTAACCCTCACACATTGCGGCTCCGGTTACACTGCGTGTATGTGTCGTACCTCCGAGCTCAAGACCGGCAATATGAAACTCTCAGAGCAACGGCTCCGGAAGACAGTTGACGTCGTATAAAGAGCGATAACGTTTGGGTAGAGAGGAGTTCGGGATGGAGGGACGGGTCAGACAAACACAAAACCTTCAACAAGGAGATCGCTATTCATGTCCCGTGTGAAACCAAAAGTTTAAGTTACAAATATGTTACGTAAAGTTAGTTTGAATGTTTGACTTCTGATTTGCTATGGAGGAACTTTTGATGTGAATGGCAATTATTCGGCAATTGCTCATGCTGATTGTAACACTTAGTGTGAGTTGATCAGTTTTCTGAATTCCTTGACTGTAACTTTTGAAATTAAATCTGACGGTACAAATTAATTATTGTTTTAATCACGATATGCGATGCTAACTTTGTCAATGCGTTCGAGTGGGGGGGAAGTCTAAATTGTGATGGTTCCAACGGCGCCTGAAGCCGTTGCATAATCTTTATAATCACGGTCCCCTATGGCGTTAGCTCTAAATGCTAATCTTACAGACACAAAACACAGACAGAAGCTGCGATATGAGGCTCTGCAGTGGGGGGGGAATAAAGCTCATTTGAGTGTTAACGTTGGCTCATGAGGCTGCTAGCTCTTCTTGAAGCTGGACTCAAAAGGTAGAAATGTTATTGGAATCAAGCTTATCTGAACACACACACACACACACACACACACACACACACACACACACACACACACGCACGCACACAGGAATAAGTGGGGACCACAACTATGTGTAGTGTGATTTTGGTTGACTTCATTTATCTGTGCTAGACAAGGCACAAGGTCAACTTCAACTGGATGTTGGTGATTTGCTCAAAGGCAACTCAGCAGCAAGGACACGGAGGAGTAATTGGTTTTGCCCAGACTCAGGGCATCAGGTCAGGTCCAAATTTTCGGGCCGACCGGCAGTGTGAACTGTACACAAAGTGGAAAAAAAGGTACATTTTCTGTTAGAAAATGTACCTTTTTCCAGAGCAACACTGGAGCCCGGAGTGTGCCGCCGGAATAATTGCAGAATATTACAGTTTAATTACGATCACTGAAAAAACGGATACAATTTTAACAAGCTATTATAAACCTATTAATTACATTTGCATTTTAATTAAGTCAAAAACAGATCATTTAATTTGCCAGTTAACAATTCCATTTCCTTATTCTTTAAATGATTAATAAAAGGAATCACTTTTAAATTGTATTTGTGTTTTTTTTTGTCATTTTAGTGACTTCATTTCCAAGTAAGATGGAAGTCTTGATGGTAATTATGGATAAAGATATGACTATTACACGAAGCTCATTTCACTTTAAAAAATGAAATGTATGTTGCCACCACAAAGTAGGCAATCTGATTATTTATAGGTCTTACAAGCTTTATCCTGTTTTATGCTAATGTCTGCATGTATCATCAAACCATGAAGCCCAGAAGGAGGAAAAGCTTTTAAAGCTAATTTGCTTATAGAGCATGAGATCATGGGTTTAGCATTTTGGTCCAACGTTAGTGCAGAGGCACAGGAAGTCTTTCATTGTTTCCATCAAAGGCTCTGTGTAAAGCTTGGATATTACTGCGCTCCCCATTCATTCTGCGGCGTACAGTCTCTTTGTGTAGCCTCTCATGCTAATGCACGGGCCTGCACATGAAGCAGGATTGTGAGATTCCTGCAACAAAGACGTTGAATAGTTTAAAACTGTTACGTGTTATTATCGTTTTGTGATCAGTCACAGCTTCAGCTGGAATCGAAGCAGAAACCTGGTTATGATCTCCGTCAGGAGGATCATGCGATCGTGTGTGTGAGTGTGTGTGTGCGGAAGTCAGCGTGAGCTGATGACTCCCTTATGCCGAAACTTGTAAAACACACGTTTGGATTTGCTGGATCGACACTATTCTGTGCAAACGCACACGCACGGGTCCCTCGGGGCCAAGCTTAATGTGATTCATTAGTGTTTGACCAATCAGGTTGAGGATTGGATCCGTCACTGGGAAGGTCAGGTAGGAAGGATAGAGATCATCAAATCACACACACAAGCCTGACTTTAACCTTTTAACACACACACACACACACACACACACACACACACACACACACACACACACACACACACACACACACACACACACACACACATAGCAGTGTTGAATCAGAAATATTTATTCTCTCCAACCCAGACTCGGACTTGGATATTTCTAATGAGGGCGAGAGAGGAAGAGGAGCAGCCAAGCACAGCAATGCAGTAACGCTGTGTCGACACAGCGAAAGTCTGCAAGTCATTTCCAATAGAAGCCAAGTGACATGAAACTACAAGATGACGGCCGACACTTGACTTGCTATCAATTTCTTAACTTGTATTAAGCGTTTCAATGACGCGTTTTGTTTCGCCCTGTTCCGGTTCATCCAAAAAAAATTCTCAACGATATTTAAAGACCTTACTACGTCATAGAGCGCTTGAGCAACACTTTAATGGCGACTTGCCGACAATGTATACGGGCCAGCCTGGCGCTGGTAATGTGAACATAGTTTAGGAAAGACAGATACAGTTTATGGCCAAAGGTATGAGGACAGAAACTTGTCCAGATGCCAGGTTTTTTCATGGTTTTGGGCACCGTAGTTCAAATAAAGGGACATTTGATACAACAACATGCTGTCTGGCCCTTTCCCCCTTTCAACATGACAATGGTCCTGTGCACAAAGCCAGGACCAGAAAAGAAATGTCATTCACAGTTTGATGTTGCTGAACGTCACTGGCCTTCACAGAGCCCCGAACCCCCATCCAACACCTCTGGGTTGAACTAGAACCCTGACTGTGAGCCAGACCTGATCATCCATCATCAGTGTTGGACCACCCTGATGCTCTCGTTGGCTGAATGGGAGCAAATCCCTTCAGCAAGGTTCCAACAGCTGGTGGGAAACCTGAAACCTGAGGAGTGGAGGCTTTTTATAACAGCGGATTAATGCCCAATGTTTTGGGAGGACTCGTATGTGGTCCCATATTTGTTTTATTTTATTTTATTTAACCAGGATGATCTCTTTTGAGGAGCGTTCAGGCTAAAATGTCCGTCCGCATACTGTTGGAGAATAGCGAGAGAGAGGGAGAGCTGAGTTGATTGTTTGGCTTATTTTGTGAATTTGGTCATTTTTTTCTGATGGCATTTTTTGCTTTTATTTTAGTGTAGACTTTAATTGTGGTGTTGCACGCACACACACACACACACACACACACACACACACACAAAATATTTATTTTCTAACTACAGGGACCACTTCAGTGTCTTGATATTTTTTTTTTTTCGGATGCTTTTCAAACTGCATATTTGATTTTGTTTTGTTTCAGAGTATACTCTTTGGTTGTAGCTCTGTTGTTGCTCCTTCAGCAGCGGGGAGATGAACTGTGATGTTTATGTCACTGCTTTTTGTTTCAGTTCAATGTCATCGTTGCTCAGTGAGACGGGAAAGAGATTCTGTTAGGAACTGTGATTCTCTAGTGACATAATGAAACCGTGTTGCTCTTAAAGCTGCTCTTTTCTTTCTGCTTAAAAGCACATATTCCAGTGTTGTGATCAGTTTCAATTAACTGAAAGCTCCCTGTGGAGTTTCTGACATCTTGTGGCGCCATGGAGCTGTTCTTATTTTTATCGTGAGTTGTTTAGTTTGTCCTGTGCACAAGGACGCACGTGTACGTTGTACACATGTGCACGTTTTACCCGATTCCACTGATCAATAGAGGGCAGTATCTCACCAAGTTGTGCTGCAATAAGACAAATACATGTGGACGTAAACACTGCTGGATTTAAAATGCATTCAACACATGTGTGAGTGTCTCCTCAAGGATACTACACAACACTGGATGTGAACGTAGCTTTGTTATATTTTTAGCTCTCCACAGCCCGTCCAAGTCCTGTCTGCAGTCTGTCAAAAGATGTTTCATGTCCCAAGTCCCTGAGGCCTAAGTCAATTCTCTTTCACTAAGTCAAGTCTTTTGGGTTGTTTTACGGTGATGTGACCCTTTTTTTCCCTTCAATGCCGTGAAGTATTGAGTTTTACAACAAAGTTATTCCTGCACATAGTCTTACTTTCACCCTTATTCATTTTTTATTACGTCAGATGTGTTCAAATCAAAGCAGCCTCAAGTGAAATCTCTCAAGTGAGGGAAGTCTCAGAGCACGCTGGTCCAAGTCATGATTCCAGTCCTCATTTTGGTGAATTAAGTCTGAATCGAGTCAGACTCAGGGCGACGCTGCATGTCTTCACCCTGCAGAGGACCATAGAGGGAGTCAGTAGTGACAACGACTGGGCAACCAGCCGTTCACTGTTAAAGATACAGTGTGTCGGACTTGATGGCAGCTACCGGTGTGGTTTCACATTACCACTCCGCTCCCTCCTCCCTCCCCGGCCACGCCGTTAGCCTTGCTCAGAGACCATCCATACCATGATAACACTACTCTAGAGTCAATGGGAGTCAGACAGCGGCTGGCCGTACCGCAGTTTTGCTGTCACACACAATGCTACACACTGTACCTTTTTAAGAGGAAAAAAAGGTGAATAATACAGTACTAACTAAGAATATCTTTGAAGTGTGCGCCTGGGTTACTCCAACCAACAGCTACATCTCAAATACTGAGTGCTGTTTTCTGTCCCTCGAAGTCGCTCTGCTTAGGAACATCTCCTCTCTGCTGAGTCATCTGCCAGACTTCCCTCCCACCACTGTAGGCCTACTGTACACTCGGTAGTTCGGATGACTCATGCACGCATTTGGCATTCAGATGCAAACCCAGCTTACACAGAAGTGTATGTCAAATGGAAATGAAGCAGTGATGAGATATGATTTGAGTGACCTATAATAATAGTAAGAAGCTTTACAGCAGTCGGTAAATAGTAAGGTCTTCATCTGGACGTCGGTTCCTTCACCTCAGTCTTCCTGCTTTGCTCCAGGGCACCGTGGCCTGTCCTGCAACACTGCTCTATCCGCTGGGTGTGTGCATCCTGTAGCATGTAGCAGCCAGGGCTAGCATTGTTAGCATTACTGTTAGCTTAGCCTGTATCTGAGACCAGATTTATTCACATTTAACAGCGCAGGAGAACAAAAGCTTCTCATCTCTGAGGGATTAAAACAACCTTCTATCAGTATTCACACTCTGTCTGACTGTCATGTGGGCCAGTGGTTCCCAACCGAGGGGTCGCTTCCCTTGGGTCCCAAGAGAAAGAGGTCACGAGAGGGTTTACCCTTAAATAGACGGGTGTTTTTCCTCAAATCTTTAGGGTATATTAAAATTATTTTCCTTACAAACACAAGGTTTAACATGTTCTCTGGGTCACTAAAGACACAAGGTGTTTATTTAAGGGTTAAGAGATAATATAGAAATATATCACTTTTAAAATTGTGTTTCCTGAATGAAGTTTTTGCTCTTTCTCTCTAAAAATACAGGACATTTTCACCTCATTTTGATAGCAGGTGATTGAATGTAAATTATGAGCGCTTATCCAACCTGTTCTCATGGGAAGGTGTGGGCACAACATTTTAAGGACATTCCATGTGTCACGATAACGCATTTTAGTGTGTCCTTATTCCTCGTTCCCATAAAAATGGCCGCAGTTAGTTTTAGGCAACAAAACACTTGGTTGGGCTTAAAATACGTACGTAAAACATAAACAACGTAATGTAAGGAAATACGAAAAATCACATCAAAATAACTCAACACATTACAGTCATTTAGCTTTTATCCAAAGCGACTTACAATTCAGATGTTATCATACCGTAGGCACAGCTATGGGAGCACTTTTCGGGGTTAAGTGTCTTGCTCAAGGACACATCGACATGCAACAAGTGGTGCCGGAGCCGGGGTTTGAAACACCAACCCTCTGATTGAAAGACGGCCCTGCTCTCCACCCTCTGGGCGGTGAACACCAGTCTCCTGGTTCAAAGTCCTGTGTTCTTGTCTTTTTTGTCTATCTATGAGGCTGATGACTCCAATTCCGATGGGCTGATAACATTTGAAGCGGGGCCTCTTCAAAAAATCTCAAATCAGTCAATCTTTGATGGAAAAGTCACTGTAGGATCACAAGTAGATGTTGCATCACTCGAAGGGGTCACAAGACAAAAAGTTAGGAACCAATGATGTGGGCTCATATCAATCAACATGGATTCACAGAGTGGATTTTAATGAGTCTCAAATATTTGACGAGAGGGTACACGAGCCATTTACTAAGAAATATAACAACTGAACCCTTTTAGAGGCTCAAATATTCTTTAACTACAACATGTTTTTTTCAATCTCCACCCTCGTTTTTATTTTTCTATTTTGTCATCTTTCAAAGCCTTCCACATCTTTTAAAGCCCACGCCTGTCCCCTGATCCCCACTCCTCTCTCATCACTCTTGCTCCTGTCCAATCCTTCACCTTCATTAGGCAGGTGGATGGTGGATGGAGGGAATTGGCACACAGCCAGGATGGAGATGAAAACCACATTTGGTTTTCAAATCCTGCGCTGTGATCGATTGAGCTCGTCTCATGCGATGAAGCAGCAGAGTTTTTTGATCAGAGCAAACTTGTCGGTTGTTGTTTTTCCTTCCTCTCTTGCTTTAATGGAAAGAGATATTTGGATTGGACTGGTGCTTCCCTTTCAATTGAAGTGCTTGTTTATACCGAGTTTAGTGATCAGAGTTGCACCGGTTGTGTGTAATGAAGACATTGTGAATAGTCCCTATTTAAGGGGAATTCTGTTTCAATGAGGTTGGAGCAAAGGTTATACCTCACTTATTATTCATCGTCTGCTCTTCATTCATGAATGTTTAAAACATGTTCCAGGGTTGTACCAGTGATTATATTTGCATGTGTACAAAACAAATATGCTGCTTGATTGAGTAGTACTTGAGTACTACTCGGACTTGTGTTGTGGTGCCTTCATGTGCCCATATTGAAAGCTAAAGATTTGCAGGATTCTGTTGCAGTAGATTGGGAAGACAGTTTAACATAACAGAACCTCTTGGGTGAACTTTACATGGTCAGAAAATTGTAAAAGAAAGTCTCCAAGGCTGCCTCACAAGAAGGCCACACACCCACACTGCAACTTCTTATTTCTTATCATATTCTTGCAAAAGCATGGCTTGTACGTATGCACCAAGGTCTCTCCGTCTGTGTGAAAAATCAATGAACAATGAGTTTGCTCTGTAAAGAAAGACAGTAATTTACTGACTCGTGCTTTCCCAGCTGGTTTGGTGATTTTTCTTCAGTTATGAGTCTCAAATGTCTCAGTGTTTGCAGCTGTGCTAACCCCACATATCTGTTCTCTTTTATTCTCTTCAGATCCCCACCTCTCTGAATCTCTCCCTCCCGATCCATCCATTTGTCAGTCGCCTCTTTCGCCCCCGTCTCTCCAGCATGTCGCTGAAGGTCCAGACCAGTAATGTGACCAACAAGACAGATCCGAAGTCGATCAACTCCCGGGTGTTCATCGGCAATCTGAACACAGCAGTGGTGAAGAAGTCGGACGTGGAGAGCATCTTCTCCAAGTATGGCCGGGTCTTGGGATGCTCCGTGCACAAAGGCTACGCCTTCATCCAGTACGCCAGCGAGAGGCACGCCAGGGGGGCCGTGATCGGGGAGAACGGCAGGGTGCTGGCCGGACAGACGCTGGGTGAGTCCAAGTGTGAATTATCAGACTGTTCTCATCCACTGTGAAAGCTATGAAAAGCCAGGAAGCACAGGCCTATCGCCGAGGAAGTCAAAGTATAAAGAGCAACAAAGTTGACACAAGGAGCAGGTTGGGTTTGATGGACGAGTCAAACAAACACAGGACTTTCACCCAGGAGACCGTTGACATTGACTTATTTTACCTTACTTTTGTTATGTAACTTACGTAAATCCACCTGCATAAGGTAAAACATGCACTTTTACATAACAAACATACTTATATTAACCCAAACCACAATCTTTTATTTAAGTTAACCGAGAGGTTGTGTTGTTCTGCGCTGCAGTGGCACAGACACAACAATCACAGACACAACAATCGCTCGCTTTGCAATACATTGGTAGGAGAATGCACAATACAAGAAATAACTTTTGTTCAATGTCATACGAACTGTTGTACGAGGATACATTGTAATTACAGCTCTACTTACAAAGCATGAAAAGAAAAGTGTGATTGCCAAAGTGGGCGGGCTTTTTTCAAGTTTGACTGAAGATGAGGTTATTCTAAGTTTTATTCTCAACATGGAAATTGGAGTGCACATTATGCTTGACAATCAAGTGGTTTAAGTGGTGGTTTGCTCCATCTTTCAAAACTGTGTATGTCCTGTTTCGGGAACAAGTATATTTCCTGGTTTTAATAATGTCAAAACTCTAACTCAGAAAATGTCTTCTTATGAAGATGCCAATTTCTACATGAGTGTGTAACTGGTGGTGAAATGGTGAAATAGCCTTTGCACTCTAGTTTCAATTCATTGATTCATCACTTAACTAATTAATTTGTTCATTACTAAATCAAATAAGTCTATAGAATGTCAGAAAATAGTGGAAAATATCCATCACAACTTCCCAGAGCCCAATCGACCTGTTTGAATCGCGTGTTTTATTTGACTGTAGTCCGAACCCAAAGACATGTTGGTCATTTTGGTTTTATAAAAGACTTAAACAATTAATCAAACATGCCGTTGAATTATTTCATGGTGAATTGCTCATCAATTGACTTCTAATTTCAGCGTTACCCTTGGTTACTGTGTTTGAGTTACGCTATTCACAGTTGCTTGTTTAAACACTGCAGGCGACAGAAATCCCAGAGATGCAGCTCTACCTTTTTCTCCACACTTGAAGTTGTCAGGACTGTCCCCTCGGGGGTTTAGCAGGTTGAGATGTCGTATTTTGAAAGCATGAGAGCAAAAGCCTCAGAATGTCTCTGGTGTTTCATCAGAAAATATTTTCAACTTCTTTCACGCTAAATAAGTTGATGAGACCGAGGGCAGCACATGAAAGGAGACAGTGAATGTATGTTTTTATTTTTGGTTCATGCATGATCTGTTTAACCTGCACGGCAGCTGGATTCTTTGAAAAAAAGGATGCACTCAGTAGAGTGCAGATCTCCTCCAGGTGTTACTGCAATGACAACTGCTTTATTGTGTGATTAAAGGAATACAACCCAAAATTGGATAAGCCCCCCCCCCCCTCCCAGATACTAATAGGCTGTAAGGAGTCATAAAATACACATCTGTCAAACTCAAAAACAAGAATTCAAGGATCATGTTTTGTCATTATGCAACACAGGGATGCACAACAACGTTCAGTTGTTGCTCATTTGTAACACAACAAACTAAAACATTCCTGTAGTGCATTTTTTGGAATTTGCATCCGACATCTTTACACCAAAAACTCAACACGAGGAAAACCACTGTCCCATCAACCTCGACTGTGCCTGAGCACCAAGCACCACGATGCAAACACAGAGTCCACCTCCTCTCGACCCACCGGGGTCCCGCGGTCCGCCCGTCAAGTTCAGCTTGATCCGGGATGAAAGACGGAGTCAGTATGCAAGATTAGCCGTGGACAGACACGGAGGTGCACACACACGCGTAGCCTAAACCACGGCATGCCTCTCCTGGTGGAGATTTCAATCTTGTCAGGCTTCAAGTAAATTTGTGTCTGAGCCACAGCGGTACGGACCAATCAGCCTCCTGTGAGTCTTCAGAGCGTACAGTCTTGCAATAAGCAGAATGAAGTTCAGTGAACTTGCTGCGACCGCAGAAACTTTGACGACCCCTTGAGCGCCATTACATCCGTTTCCCTCTCGAGTGTTTACTTATGCGATCTCTCCCCCCACCTTTCCTCTGTGTTACTGTGCAATAAGATATCAGAGGGGAAATCAGAGCTGAGCGCCGTGTGCCTTTACGCTGTTGGAGTGTTTTCCTGCCGTCTGTCTGTTTCCCCCGGCGGAGCGGGAAGAGACGAGCTGTCGGCGAGCAGGTGTGAAGACCTCAACTGGTTTATGTTCAATCACAGCGGAGCTGTGAGCACGTTGCTCTCATAATCTCTCTCAGTGCAGCGTGTGCGCTCTAACACACGTGTATGTGAGGGTCTCAGTGTATTGAATGAATGAGAATGTGCCAAACATTTTTTTTTCAAAAATAGAAAATGAAAAATCAACCGGGATGTCAAACATTCTAAATGTTATTCTTTAACTTTCTTATTGTCATCTTTAGTGGTTAAATGATAAGGGAATACATGATTGCATTTCTATTTGAATATGTGTTTTAATTAAACTCTTTCTGAGGGGCCTTAGTAGTTTACATGCTGCTGCTTAGAGCTAGTGTTAGGAAGTTAAACAGGTCATCATTATTTAATGTGAAAACACCTTCAAATAACTGTATTCGTTCAAGTTTCTACATTTTACAAGATTACATTTGAACACATCGTGATAACGTTGTAATTTACCTTCATCCCGTACTCATTTTTACTGCGTGGAGCTTGAAAGCACCATCATGTAACTGAGTGCAATGTTTCTTAGCCGTTAGCTCTGTTATCAGCAGGACTGTGCTGGAGAGAGACCCGGGGCTGTCGGCAGAAGAGCCAGTTACTGTTATTACTCTGAGCAGCGTGCATGGGAATGACTTACAATATCATAGGCCTAGTTGTTCCAAATGTTGCTGTCAGACTGTGCTGCCAACTGGCTGCTAACAGTGCTGCCAACTGGCTGCTAACAGCTGACACCCAACATTAACTAGCTTTTCTCTTGCTGATTTAGGCAAGGA
>NC_136529.1:27916768-28021768 GCF_910591455.1 Pholis gunnellus
TTATGCGTTCTTAAGAACGGGACGGACAGAGACATTAAATGATAAATACTGTTCATCATATAAGTGATAAATACAGTTTCAACAAAAGGCAGTATTTATGTCTTATTTCTTATTAAGGTTTACACGTATGTATTGTTGTTTTATAGTTTTATTTTTGTTTTGAGGAACGTCTGACTTTGTTGTTTCCGCCAAAATCCTTCAACCAGGACAATTGTAAAATCTGTCCATAAACATTACACGTAATATACATAATTCACAAAAATTCAATTTCTCTTGCCGGGTTTTGTCTTTGTTCATATTTCTGTCTCTCTTTCTGTCTCTTGGGGTAAGATGAAGTGGTTTCTTTTTCTGTCTCCCACACGGTTTGTAATTACTGTTTTTAATTTGTATGTGCAACCATAAACCCCGGAATGTTTTCTGTTCCCATGTGTTGTTTTAAATGTGGTTTCATGCTCGTGTTACGTGAACGTACTGTGTGACATTTGTTTTTGCACTATCACTGTGTGCTATTGTGCTTCTTCCCCAGTGGCTACGAGTTTGACTACGACTACTACAGAGAAGACTTCTATGACAGGTAAGAGAAGGGATGCTTCTTGGGGTTCTTCCAGCATTCTTCTCCGTTTCAGTGCCAGCAGGCGATAACCACACATGATTGATCTGATGCGACGCAAACTGACCACACACAAGTAAATCCAGAATCTGATGAACTGTGGAAGATGAGCCTTGTGAGTCTAATTGGACAAGATTCAAAGTGCTAAATTCGACATTCAGAGCATCAGTAGCTTTACTCTGCTGTGCAGCCTATCACCTGCAGATCTTCATCCGACAGCTCACTGTTGCTGCTCATGACTGTTCCTTTACTGCCGGCAATATTTTAAACTAATCCGCTGTCAAAAAATGCAGGAAATGACCGTTGTCTTGTTCTACCACTTAAATGCTTTTAATGTGAAGCTGCAGCAGCACAAAATGTTCGTTTTGCATAAGCAGTGGGTTAACACAGTATTTATTTCCGGGAATGTCGTTTTCAGATACCCAGTTCGTAATACTGCAAATATATAAATATTGCAATACTTTTGTCACTGGGCCATAGGCTCAATCACTATTGTGTTGACTCACTTAGCAATGGATAGTGACTTAAAAGACATTGTTTTAAATGAAAATCTTTTTATTAAAATTAAATTATTACTTTAAAACGCAATCCACCCATCATCCCAACCCCCACACGCACTATTTTTCCTGCTCTATAAAACAATTCATCTTATTAAAGAAAGAACAGAAGGCGGAAGAAGATCAAGGAAATAGATGAATGGTTCTTTTGGGAAACGCTGCGGAGTCGCATGGAATGGGGCACCAGCTACATTTATGCAGGTGTGTGTGTGTGTGTGTGTGTGTGTGTGTGTGTGTGTGTGTGTGTGTGTGTGTGTGTGTGTGTGTGTGTGTGCCCCGTTTGAGTGCTCTGTCACTTGAACATAAACATATGTTGTTTTGGGGGCATTTGCTGAAACTGTCATTCTTCTTTGGAGGGATAGTTTGAATTTGGCCTTTGACTAAAAATGTGTCTCTTCCACAATTAAGTGGAAAATGTTCTTGAAGTGATCTGGAAAACTCAAATTCAGTGCAAACATGCACATTAAGTATTGTAGCTGAGAAGTGCAGTTTGCAGTTTGCCCTTTTTCTTTGTGCCTGATGCAATTATTCATGTGTCAAATGTAAATGTTGCCTTTGCACCAAGAACCTAGTATGCAGAAAATGACAGACCACAAGCTACAGGTCTTGACTGCCAAGGTGCAGAGGCATTCCTCAATACTTCAGGCCAGGAATTTACACATGACCGAGAGAAACCCTGGCATTTAATATCCCAACTCTCTGAAGACACTCTCAATTTCACTGTAACTGTGTGTGGCTATTTGCACTGAACTTTGCGAATTGGACTGTTTTTGAGGCTTATTTGCATAGATATGGAGCCAATTTCACGCCAAATGTCTGCACATTACCTAATTTTAATACGTGCAAACCAGAGCACAGGAGCACAGAGACTTTATTTGCTTGGCAGTTCAGTCCGGGGTGCATTTCAGCCTCTTTTTTTCTTTTTGTCCTGTTTGTGCAGGCTTAACGGCCGCAGAAACCGAGCAATCCTTTTGTGAATTCGCCCCTCAATTCACAGAATTTAATTCTGAAACAAAAAAAAATAACTGATTTAAATGGCATCCAAGAACAGTAAGACCGTTCCAAAATACAGTTGAACCGGACAGACACAAAAAGAGACAGAACACCAGCGCCAGCAGCAGACGATTCTCCACGGATTACATGACCAGGACATGAGCAAGGGATTATCTGCTTTACGGGGGATTTATTTTTTTCTCCCTGTATACCTGCCAATCTGAGAAACATCTGGCCAAATTCAATCCATTTACACTGACCTCTGCTGATATGTCACAGTGTGGGAACTATTAATGTTCCGCCAAGACCAGGTGAAAGTCATCGTCAAAGCAAACACTGTGATGAGGGCAAAAATAAATAAAAAAGCTGCATCTGTCTGCCCGTTGCTTAAAGTGAAACAAATCCCTGGACCCCGTCATGTGCCGTATGTCTCCTCTGCTTTTCATGAGAGTTCAGGACTTTGAAACTGACTCTTCACTTTTGTAACACACCAAAAATACACGTGTGCCAAAAGAAGCAAAGTGTGTATACTGAGCAGGACAGAGAGTAGAGATGTCCAGCTGAGATGAATCAGCGACGATTTATCCAGATGATCCCAAAACGTCAAAACCAATACATGCTTCCAATCTCAAAAAGGGATTTTTGCATTTCACCCTGAGAAAAAAACAAAACATGGGGTTATTCAGTGTCATTTTATGCAGAGGTTTCTGAAACAGAGGTTTTGTGTTTTGCAAAAGACAGTCACGCTTCTGAGAGAAAAGCAACTCTCCCATAATCCTTTTTTGACTCCTGTCAAAACACACTAAGCTTTGTCCGTCTGAAATGAAGCGGCCTAATACACTGAAGAAGGGTAATCAAGGTTTCTTCATCTCCCTGGATGAGGGAGAGCTGTGGTCTGTTAATTCTCTGAATTACACATCACCAACAACCACATTGCCTGTGCTCGCACACAGCACAAGGTTCAGCCAGAGAGTTTATCTCTCATGGGAGTTGTTGAGCATACACAACCCACGGCCGGACTGATCTCCACAGTGCTGTGTCAGCGCTAAGGAAAGGTCCGGCTCAAAACTTTATCATTCTGCTGTTGGGTGAAAAAAAAACAACCCTCTGGCTTGTTTGTATTCCTTTAAACTAATCACGATCGTCTTTGGCAATGTAAGCCCAGGATGCACCGACGGGGTCCTTGCAAAATCTATAACCGGTGAGGTGAGACTATTGTGATATACCAACCACCTAAATATAGCAGGGATTTAAATGAATGAATTCAGGGTCAGAGAGTTAAACATTTATTTTTACTGTTCTACCAAACCGTTGGTCAAAGACTCTTAACTTGCAGGTTGTTTACTAGAAACATAACGTTTTAGATACGCATAACTCTTTCCAACCAACCTCTCCGGGTAACGGCAGCCAGAACATCTGAAACGATTGGATGAGAGATTATGCATCAGAGTCAGAGCTGACCAATATCACACTCTCTGCATTCGAGGGGTGGAATTTAGCGAAGGGTCAATTTGCAGGAAGACGAGGATCAAACAGACGAGGCAACCGAGGAGTAGTTTCATGGAGAAACAGCGGAATGATCTTAACTACTCAAGTCATGTGACCTCAATTTAACTAATTATGTCTTTCACTGCTGAAGACCCGATCAAAAGAAAAAGAACCCTGAAACCAGCAGAAGTGAAGACAGCTGTTAACCAGGCCTGACGGAGCATCAGCAGAGATATATGGCCAAAAGCATGTGAACACCCCAAACCAACCGTACCATCTAAAGCTATGGGCATTCATTCTTTGGTGTAACAACCTTCAGTCTTCCAGGAAGGCCTTAGACTAGATTTTTGTTTAACCTGGCTGCAGAACTGTGCTCCCATTCAGCCGTCAGATCATCGGTTGTACAGTGCAGATGATGCCACTTAGGTGAGGGGAAGTAAATTACTATCGAAGATGAAGATAACACAACTTTAATGCAGGACAGACACACTTTTTACACAGCAATGTTGGCTTTCTAACAGTCTGGCTCCGCCGTTCCAGTTCATCACAACAGTGTTGGATGGAGTTTAGGACAGTCAAGTTCTTCCAAGCCAAAATTCCTCAGAGGCCTTACCCAAAATGTTGCCACAAAGTCCGAAGCACATCATTGTCTTCAATATAATTTCATGCCTAAGCATCAAGATTTTATTTTTCACTAGAGAGCCATGACCAGTTCATGAAAAACAGACCCGGACCAATCAATGGTGCTACCGAGGGGTCCCCGCCTTGTTTGACGTACCTGGAATACCTCCACGGGGAGGACGTCCTAATCACCACCTCAACTGGCTCTATTCAGTCTAAAGTAAAGGATTTGCTACTCAGCCCTCCTCCCAGATGTGTGAGCGCCTCATCCCATCGCTCAGGGTCAGCCCAGCAAACCCTGTGAAAGACACTAAATAGAACAGGATTTCTCCCGCTCATCTGCTGGCCACAAGCTGGCTTAATTAACCTCGTTACAGCCATCCCACCAAATCAACCCCTATACCAGAATTTGAGAAATCATGCTGAGCTTTACTGGATAAACATCTGTCTTAACAGATGGTGAAACATGCTGAACAGCTGGGTTGCAGACCTCAGGACTGATTTACACCCATAACTGATCTGGCAGTCTCACTCCCTCCCACCTCACTTTCTTTCCTTCCTTATATCTTATTTTCTTTCTTCCCCACTTATCCTTTAATTTCTGTCAACCCTTCTGTGTGTTGAAGTCTTTTTCCTCTTTGTCAACTCCTTTTTATTTTTTGTTCTCAACATCAAAAGCAGCCTTAGCTAGTCCTGGAATTCTATCATTTTAGGGACAAGGCCACTTGGTTTTTGGTCATTTGTTCAAGGATACAAAGGCCAAATGCCAGGACAGCAAGGCCATCAAATAAAAGAAGGAATTTACATTATGGGTTAAGGATGATTTTATTTTTAATACGATACTTTAAATATAACTATCAGTGAAATAAATAGATAAATACATTTGTTTATTTTGATAGAACAATTTATTAACGTTTTGCCTTTAATTGTGTTTATAGTTCTTTCCTACTTTGTTTTGCCGCTTGTCAACAGACAAAGTTAGTACACTTAAAAGTCCAAGTGTGAACGACATGAATCAAAGATTTGTGGCTGTGTTTTATTTGTTCAAAGTACAAACAAAAGACACTGGTGAAAAAAATGTAGTGACAGGAAAGAGGAGGAAACGGGGAGTAAGGCCAAACTGAGGGGGCACAAAGTTTATCTCCTGAAGTATGATCTGTGTGGTAAAACTTGGAATTAAAAACCTTGTCTGCTCTGATGATTTGCTAAGTGCCGCAGAACAGCTTTGTCCAAATGGTCAAATTAAATTGCCACGTACTACTTTAGCTCTCTTTTCCCTGTGGAGACACATGTTAAGCTGGGGGAGTGAAGCACATAACCATCTGGACCTGTGATTATAAGTTGCTTCTTGTCCCAAATGGTTAAAACACAGCCTGCAATGGAACATATCTCATCGGGTTTAAAGTAGTCAAGCCAAAGGGAGGTCAGTCTTTCATGACCCAAGTTGAATTCACAAGTTATTACATGTTTTACTGCTTTTTATTAACCAAGCAGGTGTGCAGATCGTTTTATTTAGCTTCAGTGGGAAATATCGTCAGCCACCTGCTTGCTGGGGCAAGTTCGTATGATATCCTATGATAGGAAAAGTTTCTCCTAATTTTTCGTGCGTTTTCCTACAAAAGGCTTTTCAAATGTATCTTCCGTCTTCACAGGAAGCTCAGTTGGGTTTGGGCAACAAAGGTATTTGGTTAGATTGGTATTTGGGTTAAAATAACCACGAAAATGACGTCACTAAAGTACGCAAATTACGTTTCAAAAACATCAACATTGACATCTTGTTTCACACTGAAAAGAACTGCGGTCTCCTGGCGGAAAGATCAAAGGTGGTTGGAACCATCCACCTCCGTCCCCGCCCACCCGGTGTGTGATTTAGCGGTCTTTATTTGAAGATAACGTGGATAACATCCAAAAAACTTTGTGGTATATCTCAAATTTACAGGGCATTATTTTTCGTAGGTATTGCTACGAAGGCTGGACAGACACGTTACCCAATTTATGACATTGTTAATATTCATTACTCCATTGTCTGCTCTATTATCCTTATAGAGGGTCGCTGCTGGAGCCGATCCCAGCTGACATTGGGCGAGAAGTTGGGTACACCCTGGACAAATTTGTTGCCCAATTTATGACATTGTCAATATACAGTAGGGCTCCATGATATATGGTTTCAGCATCGACATTGCAATGTGCGTATGATCGCCAACATATTCTCACCCCAATGTGTCAAATACCGCAGTTTGGCCAGTGCTCCTGAGCTCTAAACTGTGAAGCGCTACTTATTCCTCTAGGGTCACTTTCGTCAGGGACGGCTTGTCGAAATAATTCACAAGAAGTAAACGAGACCATCAGCAAGAATATTGGCTATTTCTATTAGTTATTCTCAGTACTTGTCATCGGCGCCACCGGGTCGGATTCCGTGCAAAATCACGAAGGGTTCACCAGGAAACAACGAGGACGTTTGGCTGCAGTGAGTTTCACACTATTATTCACAACTATTTATCATTATGAAGACAAAATCAAAGCAGCCTTTGCTGTCTGTCCCAATAGCTGTTTTTCTTGGACACCGATTGAGAAATAACAGGTGTTTCCACAAAGTTATGTCATCTGCACAAGATGCTTTGGTCAAATACAGCCGATAATAATAAAGAGAGATTGTCTGTTTTCTTGAAAATGTAAGTCTCCAGATATTGTGTGAGCCAGATCACCTCGATATTGGCCATTAAACATTTAAAAGCAAGGACTGCGTGGGTGTTTATTATCTGCAGCTGTGAGCAGCAGTGAGGTCAAACAATCTGACGTCTCGTCTTGTGACCTGAGAAAAGTATTGTCGATATGAGTTCATGGCCAACGATGTAGAAAATGAAATAACTTTTTTATTGTTTCCAAAAGAGCTTCTGCAATCAATTTCAAGTTGGCTCAACTTAGAAATAAAAGTTCACCTGCTGCCTTAAAAACTGGAGAGAACACAACTTGAAGATAAGCTTTGTTTCAATCCGAAAAGTTATACAAGTTATCCAACAAACAACTCACTATGCTACATTATCGAAAAATAAGAAGAGAACATACAATTCCACCATATTTCAACTCAACTTCAACTATATTCATACAAGTTCAATTGCAAGTTAAATGGACTAATCTTTTAAAATTACTCTTTATCGTGAATAATATTGGCAAGTTTTTGGCAAGAAAGCCACAGAGGAAAACATTATGTTTGGGATTTAAATAACTATGTACAGTTCACTATAGGCCACAAAACGAACTTCAGGTTAGGCAAACCGTCCCAATGTTAGGTTTAGGCAACAAGTAGAAATCCTTATTTTAGTGTACAGCTCTAAGAGACACAGAGGACCCGAGTCCAAACAGGAATAACTGCAGCAGATCTGCCCTGACCTCTGCTGACCTCTGGTACCGTTTATCTGAAACAGACACAAACGGCCCAGATGAGGGGCAAAGAGAGAGGAGAGCAGTGGGGCAGCACGTACAGATGAAAATGATTAGGACATATGGAAATAGTGGGATGAATTATTCTACAACAAACGTATGTATTTTCAACACAATAACCTGTTTGGATTCTTCGCACGTGCAGCCCGAGGCCTCAGAGGAAACATAATGAGTGCAGGCCGAGCCTCTCTGAGATACAGCCAGAGGTGTTTACACTAAAGCTTCATCTTTAGTGTCCACTTGTTTGTTTTGTTAAAGTGGTGCCAGATAGAGAGCAATCGGCTGAGGTGTTGGTGTAGAGAGAGAGAGAGAGAGAGGAGCAGTGGTTGAGCGAGCTAGAGAAAGAATAGAGCGGGAGCGGCGCTAAATAAAACACAGTTGAAATGTTGACGATATGTGATCCTTAGGTAACTACTAAGTTCACTAAGACGAGCTCGCAAGCAAACCTTTTTGCAAAGGCAAACAGTGTGTTTTATTTGTCCCAGTAACGCTGTATTATATTAAAAATACACAAAATATCCAGACCCCAGTATTAACGCAGAGATAATCCTGACGGGCAGGTGGCACCTTGCACGGTAGCCCACTGCCATCAGTGTATGATTGGTTGTGAATGGGTGAATGATGACTTGTAGTATTAAAGAGCTTTGAGTGGTCAGAAGACTACAAACGTCCATTTACAACTTACCAAACACCCTCTCCTCATCATCTGACCTCTCCTCTTTCAACTTTCCCCCTTGCTTTCCTCCTTTCTTTCTTTTCTTTCTTTGTTGCCTCTCTTTGCCTCCCTCCTTTCCGTCTCCCCTCTCCTCGCTCTCTTCAGGTTGTTTGAGTACCATGGCAGGGTGTCTCCGGTCCCTCGGGTGGTGCCCGTCAAACGCCCGCGGGTAGCGGTGCCTCTGGTACGACGGGTCAAATCCTTGCCCGTCAAACTGCTGGCGCGTAACGCCTCCGTCCTCCCCACCAGCAACGGCAACAAACAGAGATGTAAGTCTGCTACTCTATTTACTAATTCTGACAGAAGTGCAACTTCAACACATTCAAATTAAACAAATGTTCTAAATGTTGGTCACCTGCACACACAGTATGTGAGGGTCGGTTTGGGCATGCAATAATAAATGCATTGATATTGATAAAGATTGTGTCGGTTTAAGTTGTTAAACAATAGCATTAGCTGAAGTAGCAACAGTAGGCTAGCTGTTTTTGTTGTGTTAGCAGCTTCAGTCAGCAGCGAAATAGTCAAATTGTAGGATTCTGAATGTAAAAACGAGTAATCGTCGTGTTGGTATCCCGTAGTCTTAAACCACCACATGGCATCAAACTCTCTCTTTCTCTCTGCCTGTGTGCCCCTCTTCCTTTTCTCACTTGTTCAATTTGTCTTCTTGTATATTTTCTCGCCCAACCTGACAAACTCCACTCTTGTGATCCAAACCTTCCCGTCAACCATCCTTCAAGTCGATGTTTTACGGCGGAAGGTTGAAGCATCACTGCGACTGTCGTCACATTATTTTAGGATTCTGCTCATCAAACTTTCATTTCACATCATGTTCACAACGTGGATCTGAAAAGAAAAGCTGACTCCCGTTAGATCCTTTTGTATTATTTCTTTCCAAACAGCAGTTTTTGATTCCTGCGAGTTTCGACTTGTTGATTGAAAACTGAAGTCTCTGAACAGTCTCTGAACACATGAGACGTACTGGTTTTAAATGAAAACGTAAAAGTCTGTCAACTCTTGTTTCAAGGCTCTGGTTTCGCTGTCCATGTGAAATAACTTCTCTGACTCACGTACTGTTCCGACTGTTTGGCCAAAGTCTACCTTCTACTCCAATCAGGAGGACAGTATTACAGCATCTCATCTGCACACTAGACATTTGTATTTGTTTAGCTGGCCAATCAGGCGTGCCGACCAAAAATACGTGTGAACCCTTCAGCTTATAAGGCAGCTCACGTTGACTTCAGCGAGCGGGGTTAAGAGTGGCAGGTCCCCCGTCAAAGAGGCCTTTGCTTATAGAACGAGGGTTCCTTTAGATATTTGTTTGAACCAAGTCTGTCTTCACCAGAAAACAATGACAGAATGTGTTGTTTGTCCAAAGCAAATCATTCCTTCGATCAGAATCTAAGACAGCAACTTTGATTCAGCGACACAAAGCGTTCTACGAAGGAGTTCCTCTTTGACGTGTCAGATCATGAGAGACTGCATTTGTTTCTACCAACAGTCAACATTGTCAAAACATTTGTTTTAAACCTCAAACCTTAACCAATGACCTTTAGTCACATAAACTTTACTGGACATTAATGATAACGGTGGCAGATCAGAACATGTTCATATGAGTCGTTTTGGAAGGCACAGAGAAGAAACCTATTGTGTTCACGTTCTCCTAATGTTTGTACCAAATCAGCATAATGACAATGAATTTATTATGTTGTATGAAGGAATGAATACTTGTTTCTATGTCCATGAGGTTCATATAGTCTTTAGGTTTTAGTGTGAGAGCAGATTTTATGATTAAGCTGAAACTTTTTGGCCTCATGCAGAATTGTCTCATGCATGCTGGAGTGAATATGTGTCTAAGATTATCTCATTAGAGTCACAAAGAACCAGTTGAGACTAAACCAATGTATCGCTTTCAGATATGAGGCCTCTCAGACTGGCTGCTTTCATTAACAGAGATCCAAGCAGCCACACTTTGAGTGGTTTGAGTTGTCAAACGTCAACATTTAAATCATTCCCATCGGCCTTCAGCTCCTCATGTTTTCTAAAATGTTTCGAATTTCAGGGAGAATTAAATTTTACCCCAAGTGCTCTAAAACATCTGACTTTTATTAAAGGAGGAGAGAGAAAAGTGGACAAGAGCAGCAAGACAGCAGACAAAACTCTGGTAGAAGCAAAGATGGAGAAGAGGGGGAAGGGAAAGAAAGGAGGAAGAGGACGGAGAGAGACAGAGATGTGAATGTGACACACACACACACAGATGGGAAATATGGTAGTAATTTGAGTTCATTGTAGTGAAACAAAAACAACCACCAGATGTGTTTCATGGCTTCAGTTGTTGGCTGTTGCCACTAATGTACTCATCACTTGGTCTGTCTTTCCCTAATTACCTTCTTCTCTCTCGGCTTTGTTCAGTGGTTTACTGGCGACGTCTCAATGTCTTCTCTTTTCTTTTCCTTTCTTTTTTTAAATTGCAGAACAAACAAAATACGTCAAAAAACATAATACGGATGCATTATACAGGTAAATCATATGACCAACATATGGATAATAAAGCAATAAGAAAATAAAACTATGATCCAGACCCTGTTTTGTGTGTTTCCAATGTTTCGCATATAGCTTGAGTCAGAGATGTTCGCTCTTCAAACATAAATAGAGTTTCTGAGGTTTATAAATAAATAGGAACAAATGGTGATCCCTCCTCACGTAGACAAGCCAGTTCTTTGGCAAAGTAAGCGTTGCCCCGTAACTCTCCATGAATCTTAAGGTTGGGTGATGTAGTGCATCTAAAAGGTTTGAGACTGGAACGGGTCGCTCCCCATAAATATCATCTCCGTATCCAATACAGAGAGTAAAACCGCTTCAACAATCCTTTCCTCATAAATAATGCAAAGAAGGATTTATTTCGAGAAAGAGAGCCCAATTTCCATCTCAGGTTCGTTAACAACATGCCAATATGGACTTTAAAAATAACGTTTTGTATATATTTATTTATTTATATAATGTTGCAAGGTGCTGTGAGCAGAACACATTTCATAACTTCCATAGTCTGTAAAATACAACAAATATAATTTATGATTCGGCCGTCTTTCTGAAGAATGTTAAAAAAACAATTACCAGTAATTCTGATTTCTTTGCATTTGTATGCCCCCCCCCCTCCCCGGCATTCCACGTGTTGAAAATACAAATAAGCTAAAATCATTTTAATCAAAAGAAAGTATAAATTCCAAAGGAATTCAACAGAGCTACGGTTATAAAACAGATGAATAAGTTGTCTAACAGTTAAAGTATGAAACAGTTCATCACTTTGACCCACAGCACGGCGTCTCAGACTGTGTTGGCAAGACTGTTGTGGAATCTGGTATAAATATTCATGGTTCAGATGATTCATGATGGATATTTTAGTGATTCCCTGAGACGAGGCAGAGAACTGCAGCAGGAAGATGACCGAGATGAGCTACGGCAAAGTCCAAATAAACAAACGGGGAATATTAGACCGTAAGGCTAGAATCACACGCTAAATAGTCAGGACCGGGGGAGGGTAACGAGCGACAGGTGAAACCAATCGGGGTGGGACAGGCGGACGCAAAGGCGGGAAACACGTGAGGCAAGACGTGAGGTATCTGAGGAGCAGGGCGGGACACGACGATGTCGTCTTGGAAGATCCGGGCTGATGCTCAGTCACGCATGCTAACATACTGTTTACACTGTCAATGTCAAATCTGGTATGTAGCGTGTTCGCCCTGCGTAGTATGAGTTTATAATACATGAGCAAGAGTTTTAAGACGTGAGCACTTTTTCAACTGCCCCACAATGCATTGCGTCTGGGTGCCTTGACACCGGCTGTCAGTCAGTTCATCCAAATAAAGCCTGTTTGTAATTTTGCTGTGAGATCACACGTTATCGTCCGTTCACTCGGCAGTATGCAGTACACATACTGATTGAGTAAGTAGTACGCGGTACGTTATGCGATATCAAACGCACCGCCTGAGTCCATGGCTGCGGCAGAACAATCTTTTGTTGCTCAGGAAAGTTCCAAAGTATGAATGTGTCTGCTGTGAGAAGAGCTCGTCAACTTCTCTAAACGCTGCAGAAAGGTGCTTCAGTGCTTCCTCTCCTATCTCCTTCAGCATAGGGAACACTGGACCACACTTTACCATAAAGGAAAGGAGTTCATGCCGTCCCACAATGTCCTGCGGCTGCAACATTTAAAGCTATAAGGACCATGAGGCTGTCAACATCCGCCGTTGCTGTTTAGATGTACACTGTGCGTAAATTAAAAACATCATTCTCAGGAGGGGAAAGTTAGTTTTGGACAGGAATCCTCCCGTGAGTTGCATTGCATTGAGTTTGTTATTGTACTCATTTTCAGAACAACAAATATAAAAACATAAGTGCCGTCTGATTTTCAGTTCTCTCCACATCCTTCCTTGAACTCATGACGTTTTCCATAGAGTTCAAGGAAGAGCGGTTAGGACGAGACATCAGAACATCTGCTTTGGTGATTATTCAAACCGCAGCGGATGGAAACCTCCGGCCACGTTGTTAAAATTCACCGCGGCAAAATGATTGCACGGCTCGCTTTTGACCCATTAGTCACACTGGAGAACCTTAAGAACGTTGTTTCTAAATCCAGTAAATGTCTTTCAGGATCAAGCCCTTGTCTAATAAAAATGGACATAATAATCTATCATCACCTCAAGAACATTCCAGAAACAATAATGTTTGAAAGATTCTGACCTTTTACAAGGCAAAGGTCTGCTTCACCCTCTGCAGACTTGTTAATCAGACAACGGGCGCTAACGTCTCCCTCTCTCTCTCTCTCTCTCTCTCTCTCTCTCTCTCTCTCTCTCTCTCTCTCTCTCTCTCTCTCTCTCTCTCTCTCTCTCTCTGCACCCGTTTCTTTCTCTGTCTATATCTCTCGACCAGCAGTGAAAGGTGCAGAGCTTCAGGCGATCAAGTCAGAGTTGACTCAGATTAAAGCCAACATCGAAGCTTTGCTGGGCAGACTGGAGCAGATCACAGAAGACACACACATCACCTCCTCAGGTGACACACACACACACACACACACACACACACACACACACACGTGCACGCAAATAAAACACTCATATTAGGAAGGATGAGAACAAGATGGAGATTATGTAAACAATGTGCTGGGATTATGTTAACGTGACTGTGCTCATAGCCGACTGGTGACAGAAACATGATCACAGTCGGGTATTTGGAGAACTCCACCTCCGAATACAACCAACACAACTCTGACTAAAATGCATGCCAAACTGATTTTCTTCCATTATTGGTAGTTTATTTAGGATAATATTTGTGCAGTTTATTTACCACATGATCTACAATGTTGAAGCAAAACTACAGTGCAGCTACTGCAGTACAGTACAAATAAAAACAGAGTGCTAAAGCATAATGATTGCAGTATTCACACAAAAAGATATAAAGTCAGAAGGTTAGTGAAGCGGTAGCCCAGAACTAAATATTGTGGTGGTTTTAATATTGTTTTTCATTTTAGAACAACGTAAATTCAACATCAATTTAGAGTTTTAGTTAAACCAAGATATACATTCTTTTTGTGGTATTGATATGTAATGCATAAAATACTGCTCTGCCATAACTGCTCTAGATGTTTTATGTAACACATGTTCTTGCATATTTAATGTTGTACTTCAGTTCAGAGTCGGGTTTGTCGAGGGCTTCAACGGTTCACTTCCTTGATAGAAAGTCTCTGGGAGCCACGTGTGCTCTTCAGCTTCCTGGAGACACAAATGGAATTGTCACATCAAGAGAAATGAGCAGGAAAGAACATGAAATATGACTTTCCTCATTGATGTTACTGTCTGCACTGTCTTCTGAAGACATGCGTGGCTTATTTGATGTTTCAATGAAAAAGTCACCGAGGCCATGCACATCTTTCACTATGAACCAGGCCCGTGTGATGAAATACCTGCTCAAATAAAGTAAATCTGCCAACGGAAATATGCTGAAGAAGAAAAACAAATCACGTGCAAGGAAAAGTATGCCACAGTATAAATACAAGAAAAAGAGGGAACCAATACTTTCATGGGAGTGAGGTCAAGCTCTTCTGTTTTTAGCAGTTTATTTACTGTCATCTGCTTACAAGTCACAAGGAAGCCATCCATGTGATAAAGTTAAACTGTCCAAACTTACTCTGTTATAAATTATAAAAGAATCTGCCAACGTTTCTATCCAAGGTACACAGTGAGAGATCTCATACGGTGTAATATGGGACTCATCCACCGTGACATGGACTTCCACAGACTCCTTTGAAACTTCTTTTGTGAAATGTCAAAAGCAATCGTAATCCACGTTCAGATACGTTACCCCTCGCAACGTAATTCACAGTGTAGCTCTGTCATATGGGAACGTGACTTTTAGGAGACGGGACTTTAATGAGATGCAAAAGTCTTTCAACACTGTGATGACGAAGCTGCATGACAAGGGGACCACGTTCTAATTAATATAAAAAACACCAATTTAAAAGTTAATTTTACATAAAAAATAATCAATATCTGGTTTGAATAGAAGTTCAATGTCGAGCCATAGGCCCAAGTCATTTATGCAGAAAAGTATCATCATTACAAGTAGAATTTAGGTTTACAAAGCAGTTACTAGATTGAAACCAGTTTTGTTTGTTGTTAAAATCCAATTGTTGGGCCGTTTTAGTATTTGGACTTTGGGGCCATCACCATTTGACATCTGTTCATGTCATTTATGTAATGTTAAGTATAATTATGAGAAAGAAATACAGGATAACATCACACAGAAGGGCCCAGAGGGAGGCCAAGTCATATTTCTCCCATCTGCTGTCAGGCTGCAGTTCAGACTGCTGTGATGAACGAAAGGCAACAGATTTCTGGAACCTGCACAGTTTGAGGAACATTAAATAGTTTCTGTGACCTCGTAATTCACTGTTAGGGGTCATTTCATGTATTTCTGTGAGACCACGGTAAACAGCAGTAGTGTTGGGAGTCAGGAAAAGGCTACCGTGCATGGGAATGAGGACTTTCCAGTTTCCACACGCCTTCCTCTGCTGACCACACGCAGCTTCTACGGTCTGTAAGTATGAAGTATGAAGACCTGCTCATAGATATTAACCCCATCATTAGTTATTTCCCGGGCAGCTACGCTTTTGAGAAAGCTCAAAAGGCATGGATGTAGTTAAACTGTCCTTTAACTAACCAACCAAAAGCACATGCCGATCCAGCCAATCAGAGCGTTAAAGAGGACTCCTCTCATCCTGTGGATTATATCCGATTCTGTATTTGCTCTTAATAACTTAAAATGAGTCGGGAGAAAAAATACATTTCCCAAACTTAGGCAGGTTTTGAATCTAAAAGGTTTGTCATCTAAACTGTTCTACCTTGGTCTCTCACACACACGTGCACACACACACATACATACACACACACACACACACACACACACAGGACACTTACCGGGGATATTTCAGAGCAGACTATTGTGTGACGTTTTGTTTTTCCATTGTTTCTTTATCATTGTATCACAAGAATCAACTCTCAATCAATGCTCCAAATCAGTCTCTTCTCTTCAGTCATAAAGGACGGCTCTGTGTTCTCTCTGCTTAAAGAGATCGGAGAGGAAACAGTGAAGCTCCTCTCGTGGGACTTTGGAGAATTCTACCGGCTGTTTTTATGGCCGATACGAAATAATAAAAATTATACTTTCCATATTTTTCTAACATTTGTGTGTGTGTGTGTGTGTGTGTGTGTGTGTGTGTGTGTGTGTGTGTGTGTTGGTGCAGAGCTGAGGAAGGCGGGGGAGTGTAAGAGCGAGGAGGCGTGGCAGGAAGGGGAGGAGTCGAGCTCAGAGCTGGAGGACGAGGAGGAGCACAGACAGAACAGCGAAGCTGAGGAAGAGGAAGAAGAAGAAGACGAGGAGGAAGAAGAGGAGGGAGAGCACACGCAGGACGACACCCACGACCACACGCTGGTATTTACACCTGTGTGTATGTGACAGACACAATGAGGACTCCTGTAAGTTTACAGGTTTGTGAGGACCTTTGGACGTCCTCTAGCATGTCTGTGGACTCCTGAATAAGCAGCAGCAGTACGATACCTCCACACCTATCAGACCTCCTGTAATTTAATCCCGCAGCTGAACAGAGCCGCTGTCCCTCTCCTTCCTGCTGCCGCTGACCTCGGCCGCTGTGTTTACATCAAACATAATGGTAGCGACCGCTTGCTGACTGAAAGCACGTTTAGTCTTTGTCGAATGACCAGAGAAAAAAAAGATAATTCTAAAATAACACACGGGTGTATCCTCGATGTATTTATCAAATCGCCCAATTTCCCAGCATTATCTTATTTCCTTTACACGGTATGGAGGTTAAATCCCACAGCTGCACAGCGAGACACAAACACACTCTCCTTCCTTATGTTGTTACAGACAGGTGTCATTCCCAGGTCATCAGATACCGATACGCAAGGCACCAATAAGCGTCTGTATCAAGGTCCGCATCACGAGTGTTGAAGGGAAGATGAAACAAAAACAGGACTTTAATCCCTTAAGTGACCTACGTAAGTTAACTTACAAAACATACTTAACTTACGGATGTAACTTAAGCTTTGCAACAAACATACACATTTTAAGTTACATACGTACATAACTCCCATACATACTTGAGCGACGTAACAAAGGTACTTATTTTAAGTTACATATCTTTGTTACTTTGACGTAATATAGTTAATTTACATTACATACTGCACATGACACACTAAACTAACATACTTAAGCAACGTAACAAAATAGCTGCTTACTAAAATAGCATGTGTAACTTATGTACATAACTTAAGTGACATAAAAAAAATAATTATTTTAACCTTTAATCTTTTCCTGAACCTAACCGAGTAGTTTTATTGCCTAAAGTGATGCCAACAAATCCCGACCAAGCCTCCCAATGTGACGAGTTAGGAATGAAAACCAGGTTCAAAAGGTCACTTCTAACCGTCCACTTGATTGCATTTCAAAATGCTTTTTAAATTGTAGTGCGGTTAGAATGCTCATAATACCTTCCCATCATAATGCTTAATCTTCCAATGTGTTTGATGCACTGTTGTATTTGTTGTATCTGAAGTGTTTTGATGGGCTCTTCTGCTCTAATTCCACAGTATAGTTTTCAATAGATAAACTTGATTTGTCTCTCAAGAGATTTGCAGAAAAATAACAAAACCACCAGTTGTTTTGTTTTTTATCTGTATGAATTCTTATGTTTCCTTTATGTGCGCAAACATGTTCTAATGTAGTTTGAGGCCAATTTCACAGAATATTTGGACACTTACAGCACGTTTGTGTATGTGTTTTCACACTCTGGTCTTTTTCTTTTGTTGTTCTGTTCAGGACAGTCGCATATCATCAGAGATGGACTCCATTCACCCATGAGAGGTGAGCGGTTCTCACACTCAAAACCACAAGACCCGTCTTTCTCTCTCTGACATGCACGTTCAAGCGGCTGCCATTTAAAATGTATTTTTGCCAGTTTAAAAGGAGGCGCTTCTCAGAAATGTGCCAGCTAAATAAAGAGAAGGTGATTGTCCTATAGAGGCCGTTAGAGGCTCTCTGACGCAGCCGTCTTGCGGAGGTCAAAGCAGTGACGTTTCAGCCACATTTATTTCAAACAGATCTGAAATGATCTGGGGCTGACTCACTAAGTCTGGAACTCTCTGTCATTGCTTTGAAGCCTACGACTTCTTATAATGTTCACACAGATGGAGAAATAGCAAACAAAATTGACAAACAACCATTTCCAGACCGTGTAGATACAATCTGAACGTGTCAAACATTTCGACATTCTGAAACAAATCATGTTCTATATGCTGATCCTAATCAAAGGAGAGCGAAAGGTTTCACTGATTCCATTAAATCTTCATATGAGAAGAGTCACAATGGATCCTAAACAGGTTGAAAACATAAACCATGTAGAACTACTTGAAGGACATTTGCAATTTATCAGGGCTGAATTAAAAAGTTATGAAAATGTGAAAACACACAAAAACATCCACAGCTCTAACAACACAAAGTCAACATCTCTGACCCCCCAACAGAACCTTCCCACACAAGGAAGCTGCATCGTGAGTTGTGTTTCGAGGGAAACGTATTTTCTTGTGTATTATGTTTGTTTTGAAGTATCACAAATAAGTTTCAAATGAGTTTCAAATGAGTCCGCATTGGGAGGATGTTGGGCTTTCACCATGGACTCTGTGGTTTCTGTCCTTTTTGAAACTAAGTACATTTGTAGCCTAAACAGAACCAAGTTCTTTTGTTGCGTTTTCTGTTTTCTTCATAGTTATTTAAGGCCAAACAAGTGTTTTAACTAAACCAAACCAACTTGTAGCATTTCTGCGTTTGTTTCGGTTTTGTTTCAATTTACAGAGTTAATCTGTAAATGTTTGAAACTGTTTGAAACTGCGACCATAACCCGGGAGGAAATAGGTTTCCCTCGTAATATTCAGTAAGAGTACAGTTTGGTTGTCTGGGAACGTAATTTTGTGGGCGACGGGGTTGAAGTCAAAGTTCAGATTCTCTTCATGTCATTGAAGAAATGAGGAACGAGCTTGTTACATTGCTCTTTCTACTTAACATCGAGGTTGGAAGATGCATGTTTCGGTGCTCTCATTTTCATGACTAATAATATATTTTCTTGATTAAAGGTAACACGGTTGCTCGTGTGTTATTACTGATAATAATAAAGTACGCAGATGTCGGTGAAGAAGGCCCTCTGTGTTCATGAACCAGAACATCGTCAGTCTGTCTTCACCTGATGATCAGAGCTAATCAAAGAGGCATCGCTTTGGAACTGAACACAAACGTGGCCTCTGCGTTGCCGCACAATATACCAAGTGTTTCCATGAATGTTGATTTAAGTGCAGCTCGTGAACTTGATCACACCGCACGAAATGAAAACAAATGTTTTCATTTTGCTCCCTAGAGTGAAATATGTCTTCCGCTCTGAGCCGTCCTGCTGCTATATAACCGGGCGTCATGTCGTTCATTGGCTTACAGCGTTACACTACTTAACAACTGTGCTCCAAATTATGATTAAGCTTTACGTGTGTGTATATGAGGCCTAGTTTGTTGTTAAAAAAATGTTTTATTAAGAGTTTTTTCTGGCATTAAAAGTGATGTTATGATTTGTATTGATTCAGTAATATTTGAAGTGATTAAATCTCTCAAGAGCAAGACACACAGCTTCCAAGTCACGAATCTGAAGCAGCGCTGTTACTAACAACTCCATTACATGGTCATTGACATCCCATTTGTAATAAAGCACGTTGCTATTAATGTAGCCTTGGAACATAATATGTTGTTCACTCCATAACATCATTTCCCATAAGCCCTGTCAAAGGTGTTGCACAGCAGAGATTACAGCTAAAATGTTAAAATGACATTAAAAGAGAGCGTTGCTGGATATTAAGGTGCCATGATGTCAGTGCCTGCTTAGCTGCGCTGGCAGATTGTCACATAGGAGCTGTAGTTCTCTGCATGCTGACAAATGAATCGTTTTTTAACGTTGTCATGAGAAGCGCTGTAGTGGATGCTAACTTGTCTTTGAAACGGGGAAAGTAAACCTCCGGTTCAACAGAGGCCAAGGAAAGACATGTTGAATGAATTGCACCGAGTTACAGACGCTAGTGGAGCAGAGGCTCCCCCGGAGGCAAAGCATCAGCTTAAAGAAGTAGAGGAGTCCTCATATGTTTTTTCTTTAGAGATTGCATTTGAAAAACAGGAATGTTATTCTGTTATTCTTTCGCAAACCTTGTACACACTCCCTCAATCTTCCCTTTCTTCTCCGAATTTCCCTCTTTTGTGGATTCCACCCGATCTTCTCTGAGCAGACTGTCTGCTTTTAATTCAAGTTCTTACCGGGAGAAGAGGCCCACAGCAGTTAATGAAGTGAGCACTCGCTCCCTCAGAGAGAGTATCACGAACAAATATTATGTTCAGGATACACGTTGCTGACATGAGGTTTTTTTAGGCAAAGCTAAGAATTGGAAAAAGTAGTTTCATGTGAAAACTAAACTCTTGTTTACTCTTGAACTGTTGTTACAGCTGTGGAATCATCACTTTCTGGCCCACAGCTCACTTAGATTTGTCTTCTAAGATCCACAGTTTTCACTCTTTATTCACCGGCCTTCTGCAGAACCCCTGCATGTTTTGGCGAGGCATCCCATACGACTTGTAGAATAACATGAAGGAATACTTTATCCACAAACTGTCCTTTTGAGTGTCAGTAAGTCAGCCCGTGTTACCTTGAATTCTTGGAAGAAAACTTTATTTTTCTCACGTGGCTCCAGAGGGCGAAGCTGCGACATGTGGAGCCGGCTGTTTCGCTGCATCATTGTGTGCTGTGACATCATTCTAAACAACACCACTGTAGAAGGCAAGGTGAGGGCAAGGACTGCCATCACAGCCTCCCTGATGCTAGTGGCTACCTCCAGAAAGAGAGAGAGAGAGAGAGAGAGCAGCGAGATGTTGTTTCGTGCTGCAGCGTCCTAAGCAGCACACTGGTGCAAAGCAGTCGGAGATGCAGTAATAACCTGGTCCCGATGAGGACGAGGGTGTAGTTTTCCAGGGTTGGAAAAAGCCGCCTACGTGAAGGGATCCAAAGCAAGGCCACAGCGGAGGAAGTCTGACCAGCAGCTCTTGCTGGTATAGACGTCTAAGAGGCCGTGTGCAGGTGCAGGATTGTACTAAAAGGCCTCTCGGGTCTGCCACCATTGTTATGTTGCCTGGCAGGTCCTGAGAGAGTGAAAATAAAAAAAAATAAGAAACGCCTTTGCTGTGAGCAAATCGTCTGGAAAAGGAAAAAGCCGCCGCTGCGAGGCTCCCGGCTGAGGTGCAGATGGAGGAAAAAGCATCACTCGCGGGGCTCCTTACCCCTCATCCTCAGCCTCAGTGCTCCCAGCGGGGAGGAGGGAGAGTCCGGAACATTGTCAGAGAGATAAAACCGTGATTTGTCCACTTCTGTAATCGTATTGGCTTAATGTAATTAGAGAGACCTGAATGCTGGATGCTGGATCTGTGGCTGTCTCTGTTGACACTATATACACATGTATATATTCACGTTTTGACATAACAGACGCGTTCTATTATGCACATTCACACTAATTTATCAGCCGAATCATAATTCGATAAAAGGAGACAACAAGCAAAGAGCGTCATTTAAAACAGTTCTTTATTTATTGGTGTACTTAACAGAGTCTACTCAAGTATATTCTGATGACTTCTTCTTGAGTACTTGTTTTTGCAAGCAGTACTTTTACTTTAGTACAGTTTGTTTTCTCTACCCACCTGTGTGTGTGTGTGTGTGTGTGTGTGTGTGTGTGTGTGTGTGTGTGTGTGTGTGTGTGTGTGTGTGTGTGTGTGTGTGTGTAGCTCTCAGAATGAGGTGTGCGCTTCCAGCCGGGTGTGTGTGTGTGTGTGTGTGTGTGTGTGTGTGTGTGTGTGTGTGTGTGTGTGTGTGTGTGTGTGTGTGTGTGTGTGTGTGTGTGTGTGTGTAGCTCTCAGAATGAGGTGTGCGCTTCCAGCCGGGTCAAAGGGGTTTCACAGTAATAGGCAGTTAGAGTTTAGCTGATGAGGTGAGAGAAGCTGGAGCTTCATGCAGGTTAAACATCGGGAAGGAAACAGGGCCAGGCGGTCGTGTAAAGCAGACGTCAGTGTCGGTGCCATTCGCCTTGTCAGCAAAATGACCAAAATGCATCCCCCCCCTCGTCATCCCTCCTCTTCAGCCCCTGCAGGGGACGTGGAGTTGTTAAATTGAATGTGTCAGTCTCGTCTGCCTGACTCATTAATCCTTTAAAATGCGTGCAAGTTAGGATCTATGGCCCCGACCACGGCTCTGAAATATCAGTATCTTAACTGCGTTGCGTATTGATAAATCCTCGGCGCTGTCCCAGCATGTCCTCATCCCCGGGGCGTCACATATCGATTGTTTGTCACGTCCTGATACTGACACACAAGCCATCCTTTAGCGTCTCTATCAAGTAACTACAATTCAAACCCATCCGCTTCTTTATTTCAATCGATACTTAAATTGACGTTTGGATTAGAAATGTAAATAGTCTTTGGAGATTAGACCCCATCGTAAGATTACATATTTGAAGGTGGTGGTGAAGCTGTAAGCTGCGATTGGCTGATGGACTCGTGGCTATCGTGGATCCGTTTGGTTCAACGAACAGATTGAAGCACGTAATCAGCCGATGAAGAAGAAATGGCACGAGTGAGAGAGAATTGTGAGTCAATGAAGCGTAAAGACAGTCTTGCTGATTGAAGCCACACTGAGCGTCAAGCTCTCGGGAGTTTGATGACGTCGTATAAAGACCAAAAAAAACCAGCTCAAAGGTTGGGAGTGGAGGTGGATGGGTCACACCAACGCAAGCCTTTCAACGAGGAGACCGATGTTCCTGTTCCAAAGTTTGAGTTACTTTGAGGTCACGTGTTTTCCGTTTTAAGCCCAATCATGATGTTTGTTTTCTAAACCTAACTAAGTGGCTTTGTTGCCTAAACCTAAGCAAGGTGTTCTTGTTTAAACTTAAACCACGTTTATTGAGACCACGGGTCCTGATCAAGCAACGAGTGAGTTCGACCAGTTGGAATGAGAACATGTCGGCTGTCCGTGGTGCTGAAGTAGAAGACAGATTTGCAATTGCAACGTTGCCCTTCTGTTTCAGTTTTATTTTGGATCTTTAATATTCTCTAAACTGCAGGGGACGGGGGGGGAACGGGGGGACGGGGGGTATTAAGAAATACAGAATTAAAAGATTTGTTCATGGAACGGTCTATAAATCGCCTTTAGACACACTTTACTGAGCTGTGTTCAGGTGTCTGTTGCCGGACAGACCTGAAGAGGAATCCTAAACATAGCCCTGATTTTTGTCCTTCTGTACAAGTGTGTGTGTGTCTGTGATTAAGTTCAGACTCAGCAGTAAAGTGTGACATAAAGTCGTTGTTGGGACGAGACCTGCAGCGCCTCCCAGAGGACAAAAGCTGGAAGGAGGTCAGATCTTTTTAGTTAATGCGGTTGTGGTACAGCCGTTACATTGATGGACGGCGGCAGCCTTCTGATCTCGGATGAGGCGCTGCAATGTTTTGATTGAGATAGACGTCACTGTGCACGCTGAGAATCCATGTTTGAACTTTGCGGAGTATGTCAACCAAATGCTGATCCTTCTGCCCTGTGGACAGCAGCACCGCGTCACGGTCAGTGCTGTAAGAAGTGCTCATCCTTTTTGCATTAAAAGTGACAATACCACAGTAACAAATGACTCTGTTCCAAAAGTCCTGCATTCAAAATCCTTCACAGAGTAAATGTGCTTTAGGTATTAAATCTCTTCAAGGAACCCTTTTTAGGGGGATTTGTTTTTGTCTGCCCACAAGAAAAGACTTTGTACACACAAGTTATTATGAGTGAGTTATATCCACTGCTGTTGGTTTCGCCAATTTACAACTTCATCCGCCCATGTTGACCTCACATAAATCCCAGCAAACAGTAGCTAGCACAGCTCCAAACGGAGGTCTAATCCGCTGCTTAACTGAGAGCATGTGGTCGGCCTTTAACCTGCAGCAGTGCATCATATTTAATCAGCAAAAGCTTTTTATGTCAAATCAAAGCAACTTTAGCTGTTAGATCGTTGTTTTGTCATCTTTCTGTGGACGTCCACTATATGTTCCATGGTGTTCCTCAAGGTCTTGGTTTCTTAATTTGGCATTTTAGAAAGATTTATTTTATTATCTTTTCTAAGTCAAAAAACGAGTAAAAAATCAAATCTGTGAAACAAAATGGTATCAACCCAAAAATGGACAACAACACATGAGATGTAATTGTTCCTTTTACACGCTCAACATTTTGATTTTTATTAATTCATTAATTTGTTTATTACCAAAACAACTTGAGTGCTGCATCTGAGATGAATCAGCGACGTATGTCACCTCTCTTTGGCATCGACTGTTGACCTGATGTCTCCCCTAAAGACCCCCCGTCCCCCGTCCCCCGTCCCCCGTCCCCCGTCCCCCGTCCCCCGTCCCCCGTCCCCCGTCCCCCTCTCAGAGAGACACAAACAGCTCTGTTTGAGTCTCGATAAACGGACTCTTTAAAGAGTGCTTTGGTTTGATTTGCAGCTGTGGATCCAAGCATGAACAATCGTTTTTCATTTTACAACAATCTCTGGAGAAATGAGAGGAAGTGAGTAAATCCAGCAGAAAGGGATTCAAATATTTTAATCCCGGCAGGCTTCATTTACACACGTATGGTGTTTCCACGATTTATCATCTCCAAAAGGTGCAACAGTAAATCTGTAAATCGTAAACTTCAAATATTTGAAAACGGTTCAGCTCTGCTCTTTCAAGCCTTCCAGGATCCTCCAGAACGTCTCTTTTTTCCCCTCACCTCTTAAAGTGTGACATGTTAAAGGGATAGTTCAACATTTAGAGTAGAAGAGATTGATATCACTCTCATGTTTCTGACTGAAGCACGGTGCTGAATGAGGACACGGTCCGTCTAGATTTGCATCGCAAAGACTGGAAGCAGCCACCTGCCAAAGTCAGAGAAATGCACCAACCAGCACCTATAAAGTCTCCAATAAATCATTGTGTTTTATCTTGTTTGATGCGAACTTCAACAGAAATATAAATATGACAGTTTGTGACTGAAGGAGTGACTGTGATTATTTCTTCTCTTCATCTCTTCACCTTGTTGAAGTCTTTCTTTGTTAATATAATGCAGGCAGTGCGGTTGCACTGAGGCAACGAGCCGTCCCAACACGATGCGCCTCAATCACTCATTCAGCTGTAAAATCAAACACATTGTTCGACTCCGTCTCCAACAAAATCACGTTCCCATACAATTTAATTTAACTGCGTTCTCAATAATGTTTGGATGTATTCTCTCTCCAGGTTAAGGTCCCAGTTTGAAACACAGGGTTAACAAAACAAAAACAAAACTACTGGTTTAGACTTAAATATCATGATTTGGGTTCTTTGTCACGTTGTCTAAGTTAAAACACGCAACACTTTTATATTTGATTATTTTTGTTCTAACAAAGTTTCAAGAAGTCCACCCAGATTTTTCTCCAGCTGGTTGTTGTCTTTGTTTGTGTACAAAGATGAGATGCCGGGACTCTGTCCCTGTCCGTCAGGACGGGGCTCACAGATTCACTAAAGACAGTCTTGTGCTTTACACTTCTGTCTCCGTCATCTTGATTTGTGATTGTGGCTGCAAACGTTTATTTGCACTTGTTTCTCTACTTCTGTTGTTCATGATTTGTCTTCTGTGTTTCAGGTAGTGTGGACTGAGGAGGAAGAGACAAAAAGAGGGCGAGAGAGAGAGAGAGAGAGAGGGGGGGGGGGAGAGGGAGAGAGAGAGCGCCATGGACAGACAGAGAACTGGATAACAGCACAGAAGGCCATCAAACAGCATGGAGCCTGACACACACACACACACACACACACTGTAGAAACACACAGTAGTGAGACAGACTTGACACTTTGTCAGAGCCACAGGAAAATACTAAAGCAGCAGGGTACCGCCAGAGCATCCCATAAACTGATGAGTTACACACAGTAACATACACATAAGAGAAAACACAGTGACGGAGACAGACTCAACGCTTCGTCAGAGCCACAGGGAGATAGCAAAACAGCAGGCCGCTGTCGAAACATCTTAATAAAGCAACAAGTTCTACACACACACACACACACACACACACACACACACACACACACAGAAGAGCTCTGCAGTTGATTTGGGGCCGATTGGGAAAGCTGGAGCTCATCAGAACATCCTGCAGGACAACGCGACTGAACGGTGGAGGCAGAGCAGAGCCTGCTGCCGACTGGAGAACTTGTCGGTGCGAAGAATCCTTTTGAAATACAAAAAGGAAAAAACAAATCCTAAACAACAAAGTGACGGACTGGGCTTCATGATATTCGTTGATACGCAATATTGCAAATTTAGGCTGAATCGCATACAATAATGAAACAAGTCTTTGATGGGAAACCCTTTGATTTTTGGGTTCATGGGATAGTTTCAGAGAAATGTCATCGGTGGTAATTGCAACTCAAGTTAAACTGTGAAATGTGTCTCCAGGCAATCATATAATCCAGCTCACTATATATGGAGAGTTTCCACATGTTGGTACATATTTGTTTGTCATAATTCTAAGAAATGTCTTTAAATTATGAGGCTTTTTTTCAAGACAATTCCTTTTTCAGACTCCACATATTTGGCTCTTCTGCTCCAACCACAGTGTGATGTAACCTGGTGAAGATCACCTGAGAGGACGTCAGTGACAAACAACGGTTCATAATCATAAAGCGTCCTGGTACTAAGACTAAGACTAAGACTAAGGAATTCTAAGTTTCTGAAGCAGAGGAGAAAATGAAGGAGACAAAGAATAAAGTGGAACCTTTGAATGCAATGAACTTCTGTATATTCTATTTGGAGAATCAGTAAGTGTAATTCACACTTTAAAAACACATTTGATTGATTTTAAAGTACAATCTAACGCCACACAATGATTCCACTGAAAGGTAATCTATCTATAATGAACATTGAGTCTCTAACGCAGTGAATTAAACAGCAGGATAAATATTCATACGACCTGTTTCTGTTGCATTGTTCAGATGATATAAACGCTGGTTAATAATAGCATCAGATGTGAGTCACTGTACGCTCTTTATCAAGCAATACGTTGACTTTAACGATTATCAAAGGTTTGGGAACTCAACATGGAGTCATGTTTTGGTTTAAACAAATTAAGAACACATGTTTATTGTCTATTATCAGTTGTTAAAGTGTTCATTTGTCTCTCAAATGATTACTTATCCATTTGATTTAATTATGAGTTATGAATAAATAACATTGGGGTTTTATTGCACATTAACCTTCCTAATGGGTTCAAATCAACCATAAAACATATCAAACTATCAAAAATGAGGCTTTTATACAATTATAACAAAACCCCTAAAAAATGAGTTTACTTTGGTTTCACACGTAAGAATATGAAGTAAAGAGAACTTCACCAAAAGCCAATGCCTGTAGTTATTTATTTATTCTCAGTACTTTAATGCAACTATTAGAGTTTTGTTTTTGTTGCTATAAATCTATGAAATCTGCCCACTGCTGCAGCAGTTTGTCCTCACAAACATTGGACATTGTTTTAGTCCATTAACATTACGACCGTGTTCATATTCCACACATTTCTGTCTGTTTTCACTTCTTTTCAGTCTGAAAGTTAAAACATTGACGAGGGATCAATCAGAGTAAATCTATTGAGTTGTTTCTGCTCACGGCTACATTCAGGCTGAATATGAGGTTTTCTAGCTCTGGAAAAAGAATAGTACAATAAAGTTTTTAGGTTTTTCAAAACTCTCCTCATTGGAGTGCCGATACATCGATTGGCAGCAAACAACCAGCAAACATTCTGAAAATGTGAAGTTGTTCTTTTTTGTGTTTTTAAGTTTCTCTACTCCCTGAATGGCCCCGCTTAGCTTAAAGTCCCTGAAAATATGGTATTTTAATATAAGCTGAAACGGGTATTATTAAATAAGCAACAATCAAAGTTAAAGTGTAGAAAAATCATTGTCCTTATTGTATTATTAATTATGAGTTGAACTCATCAGGGCAGCGTTGTACGGCCTGGAAACATAAGCAAACAATGAGGTTATTGCGACATTATTAAAACACAAACCGTGATCTGTAGCCTGAACGTAACCCATCCGTTTCACAACGTTAACCACGCAGCATAGTGTGATATGTGGCGGATTTGAATATTTCTGAAACATATTCTTGGTTCAGAAACATTGACATTCAATGTGTAACGTGGTTCGTAGAAATGTACAATGCCAACACCGATAAAACCAAAAATACAGAGAATCTCCGGTGAGACATAAGAAACGGATTGTGTTCATGCTGGAGCCCAGTGCAGTAAAACGTTTCAGGGCCTTTGAGTGAACAAACCAAAACATGACAACGTGTTGATCCAAAGGGTATCGGGGTGACAGTGCATGACTGAAAGCTCGTTGCTGTTCGTTGGAGGTAAAGGCAGTGCTGGAAGTTGCCCGTATGTTGTGAGTTCAGTCCAGATAAAGGAACAGATGGACGGAGCTTTGATGCTGTTGAACATGTGAATCCCTCTCACTGCATTTCCTTGTTCCCTTCTGATCTCATCTTCACTCCCTCTCCTCAGTTCTTCCTTCTCTTCTTCCTTTTCTCTTCTTCAAACGTATTTACCAGCTTTCTTACATTTCTGACACGTTTATTTTACTCTTGTGTTTATCTGGTTTTACCTTTTTATTTTCTTTACTTGCTGTCTATCCCCTTCTTTCATACATCTCTTATTCCGTCTCCCTTTCATCCTTCCCTTTTCTTTCTTTCTTGTTCTTCCTCTACCTGAACCTCTCCTGTTCAAGATGAAAGAAAGAAGTAACATCAGAAGGGATTCACACAGGTCTCTTCTTCTTCTTCTTCTTCTTCTTCTTCTTCTTCTTCTTCTTCTTCTTCTTCTTCTTCTTCTCCTCTCTTCTGCTCTCACCACCATTTTTCCTTTTCCACCCTTTCCTCTGTGACAGAACGAGAGACTGTCCTCCCCCCCAAAAAAACGACACCATAGGTCATCTTTACCAGCAGCGTACGACCCGTTGTTATGTTAATGGCTGTTACCTCTGCTGGCTCCAGTAACTATGATTGAGCAAAGGAGGAAGGCAGTTGACGTAGCATAAAGCCGATCAACTTACGTAGCACACAGGTAACGTAATCAACGTACTTAGGATGAAACCGTAGGAATTCTTGACCCGGGTACGGGCTGCTAATTTAGGAAATGTATGAGAGGGTTTAGGAACAACGTATGTGGTCGTATGGGTTGGAGGACCTGTTGGAAAGGGAGGCTCGTTGACTTAAGTTGGACCATGACAGTCCGTGTGCTCACTTCCATGAATGTTCCTGCTGACGAAGAAGTTAGTCGAACCCAAGATGAGATCTGAATGAAGTTCACCTTTGCACAGCCTAAACATTGTACATCCTTGTATATACTTGTTATAATCCCATGAATAATCACCCATCAATGCATTTTTGTAGACATCGGTTTATGTAAAGGTGAGCTCCATCCTACAAGAAGGAATAAAATACGATGGTGTGTTCAATAGATCGACCACGATATGGCAGACGAGTACGTTTGGTTCGCAACGTATCTTTGACTTTAATTCTCGCTCCAAAATAAGAAGTTCGGTGGAATCAAAAGAACAAAAATCGATCTGAGCTCTTGTTCACCTTCAGAGGAAGACGTAGACTTTCTCTCTCCTCTCTTCTTACTTCCTGTTTCTTATCTCCACCGTTTCCCCGTCTCTCGCCTTGTTGTTCCTGTCTGATTTCTACATGCTGATGTTAAATAGGATTTGCTGTTATTTTTAATGACTTGTGTATACTGTGTGATGAAAGTGGTTACGCTGACTTCTCTGTCTGCACTGAGAGGGTGCCAGAGGCCTTTACAACACATGTAAATAATCCAAATAAAAGGCTGGAACTTTCGTGATTACTGACCGTGAACTGAAATATCTGGTGAAGTTTTCAATCTCAAGTTTCTTTTTCTTTTACTTTTGAGCTCTAGAAAAAGTCTTCTCCACATCTCGTCTCTCTCGCCGCTACAGGAATGCATTTTTGCTCGACAGCGCTGCGCAGTAGATACACGTTATCATCAAAACCACGTCTCAAAAGCACTCCTCTACCTTTGGACGTGTCTTTCAAAATCGACAGGAAGCTATGTTTCGGCAACAAAACCACTTAGTTCGGTTTAATAAGAAAAGAGTGCGTGATGACGTTAAACCTGACCTCACAACTCAAGTCACTCACGTGACTAATGACACAAACGACTCACGTGATTAACGGCACTATCGACTCTCGTGGCTCCACCTCAACTCTCACTCGCCCTGTGTGGACCTTCTGGCTCTTTATACTACGTCAGCTGGGAGGGATATCGGTTGTTTGCAGCCCAGTAAATCAAGCAAGCCACGAGAGGCTAACGAGAGGCTAACAGTGATTTTACAACAGTCACGGGGCGTTTGTAGCAAATGTCAGCTACATTTAGCCCTCTAGGCCAGCATCAGGCCAGTTTTTGTACAGAGGCACTTCGTAAGCAGTGGTTGGTGTAGATTGTAACGGTGTCGTCTACTTTACAATTCCACAGCGACATAAAGCCAGGAGAAAAATAAAATAAAGGGTCTGATCATGCTGCATGCTTACGTTATAACCACATAGTTTATACCATTGGCAGCTATTATGCTCACTTTTCCCAGGCTGTTGTCACTCGCCAGCGGCGTCGTATCGTGACGGCCTCTCCATCGCAGGCTGGGTTTCAGCCCGTTTGTCCGTGTCAGCAAAACACCAGCCGAGTGCGATTGGATGAACGGTTGTCAAGAAAAATCTGACAGACCAGCCCTGATTCCTTAAAAACCAAAATACATCGCCAAACAATGAAACTGCATTGTGAATAAAATGTAGAGGTAAACATGTTTTGTCGTGGATCACGTTCGCTTTTGACGTATCGCACGTATGTTTCAAATGAGTCCAAGTGTGTGCAGGGAGGAGGTCGAGGTCGAGGCTGTGGATGGGTCAGAAAACAACACAACATTCATCCAGGAGACGGACGTTTGGGAAGCAAATACTTTTATCGTCAAGTGCTTTTGTTGCCCAAACCTAATCAAGTACTTATGCTGCGTTTTTTTGTTTTGTTTTAATTTTGTAGTAATTTCAAGCGAGTCCATGATGTTTTTCATTAAACCTAACAAAGCAGTTTTGTTGCTTTTTTTGTTGCTTTTGTTTTGTTTCAATTTACAACGTTAACCACATGTTCCAAACTGTTTACAACGGTTTCAAATCATTTAAAACTGCGACCGACAGCAGGGCGGTGTGTGTGTGACTGTGTGTGGGTTCATGGTTATGAAGGAACCAGAGAACTATGGAGACGTATCAGGCTTTGATACTCGCAACGGTAGTGGATCCGTTCTTTGTTGGCTTTGGTCTTTTCGTGGGATTTATTGACCAAAAGAAAAAAATACAGAATATTACCAGACTAATCTGTTCAGATGAGAACTGACCATAAAGGAATAATCTACCATAAATTCTCGAGTACCCATTGAAATGTTGGCACTTTACTCCTGGATACAGCAAAATAAAGCAGCAATTTTACAATTACATTTTGATCAAATGTTGGATGAAGATACAGGAACAACAAGGACTATAAGCTCTGAGTCGAGTGAATTTGTCTCTGATCTAAATCCTGTTGAAGTTATAAAGTAGACCTACTGGACCCTCACTCAGCACACCGCTCAATGCGTTCGTTGCTTGCAGATCCCCAGCCTACTGTTACTTGACTTGACTGATTGAGCTTCAGTGTGCAGACTGATGCACGAGCAGAGTTTGATACCATGTCACACATGTTCACATGCATCTGCTGAAAGGGGAAAGTTGCTCAACTCGAAGTTCATTTTAAGTCTTTAAGTCTTAAGAGCTTCAGGATGTGACATCGCAGCAAGTTTAAAAGCCAAATATGCAACTTACACAAGTGTAATGTTGAAATTCAAAGCCTTCAGTGTTCTAGTTCCAACATGAGTCAAAATAATCTTTGAGAACAAAGGCATCGACTGGACCAGACTCCCAACTGTCAACATCAACTGAGCCGGACAGGAACAGAGATCAGTCATGACAGTGTGTTATCAGCCTCCGAAGACACATGTTGCTTTGCATCAGCAGCAGAGGATCTGATTAGCTTCTGGGGAAATACTGCTGGATACCATTGACTCTAATACTCGCCCCGCAATTTTCTAAATCTCAGGGCCACACGAGAATAAAATAACTATAGCCGCCGTGAGTTTTCCCTCTCAAAACTCCCTTCATCTGAGAGCGTTTTAAGCACACAATCGACTTGAACCCTCGACCTCTGCACCTGTGAACGCTTAAGCTTTTGAACATGTTAATGTTTCGACTGAAATGTTGCTTTCTCTGAGCTTTTCAGACATTCCTCCAGTGAATTTGAAAATACGCAAGACCTGAAATCAAGGCTTTTTGCCGTAACCTTTACACCCTTACATACTTCACCTGTTAGACCCCAGTGTGTGAGAGTTAAGCGCTTTAGAAGGTTATTTGCAGCCGTTTGTTGATACGTTGGCTTTCAGAAAGTACTTCAAATCGGAAGCACAATCTGTGCTCGTAACCTCGACACCTGTGTGCACTCAACCACTGATGCTGAGTGTTTGTTCTTCTGACCCAGGTGAGCCAAAGCTTACCATGATAACCTTCAGGTTTCTGCAGGGCAAGGCTCGGCAAGCCTGAGAGATCGTCAACAGGGGTTAAGGTGGGCCAGAACGATCCAGAACAGCGTTCAGGCACCTTTGATTAATACATACATCAATCTGATTGGAAGTTTTTATACTAACAACAGAGTAATGTCACCCACACGGTTATTCTTCCCAGCTGCACCACTTCACCGGCACTTAGAAGGAACACGTGAGCAAGACGTGAGCAAGACGTGAGCAAGACGTGAGCAATCCACATTGACTCCGTCTTCCGTAAACAAAAAAATAAAGAAATCCACAGTGACATGTATTGTAGGCCTATTTTTTATTTTAGCGGTCAGTGATGGGAATCTGCCTGTAGTGAGCCCAGCATTGATCAATCTATGTAGATTTGGTTATTAAGTTCAAAACACATAAACAGTTGTGGACACAATACACTATAAGAAGTACGACGGTTCTCTGTGAGAGTGATGACAGCTCTAAAGGGGGCGAGGTGAGGTCCAGGTCCCGTAATATTAAGCCTCTGGCCCCCACTAACTGTGCTGATACACTTCATAAAAAGAAAGCTTATCTGCACCATGAGACCCTCGAGGGACTGACTTCAAAATCATTTGTAATAACGCGTTCTATGTGGATTGGCAGTAACGGTTCCCACACCTGCCAAATAACTAATCTCTGGTTTTCACACCTGATCATTTTTGACTTTGTAGTGTGTTGAAAAAATATAATAAAAATGTTTATTACGGCAGTTACAGCCGCAGCAGGCGCCCGGCTCTTGTGTCGAACCCTTTTTTTTTTGATAATGCATGTCAAGTGAGATGTGGGGTCCCCTAAGTGAGATTGGTCCCAGCTGCCGAGACGTTTGTCTCGAGGGTCCTGATTGGAGCCGCATCTGGTCCAGTTCTTCCTTTCGGCGATTAAATTCATCAATGTAATTGATTTCATGTGAGTCTGATACGATGCATACATAAAGTCTACACTCCATTGTGATAGTGTTTTGTGAGGACATAGAGAAAACAACATTGTAAATATCAGACTTGTTCCAGCTTTAATGTGATCATCCGACAAACAAAAAAGTTAATTATTAGGAACATTTTGAAAAGATAACACAACATCCTGTTGTAGGCATGCACATCCCGCCCGACTAACACTTTGTGAAAGCACCTTTTTTCATTTGTTGGTTACTTTGCAAACTCTTCTTTTCAAAAAGTTCAAGATCCTAATTGCAAGGGAATCTTCTGTGTGCTGCTCTCCGTCGGTCTTTCATTTGACTTTTCTGAAGCCATGTTTTGGTCGACTTGGATGACTGCATTGAGTTATATTCGTGTTGTGTGAAGTTCTTCTTCATCTTCCGCTTTCTGACAGAGGTCAGCAAGTTTTGTGCCAAAACACAATGACATGAGGAGCTGTTCATTGTCCCGTCCATCCTGACAAGAGCCACCGACTCAGCTGGGGCATCAGTAGCATTTCTGTGCAGCATCGCTGCATCATCGTAATCTCAATTCTTATCCCAACACCAGCTGCAGAGCTGTCTTTTACTCGCAGAATGATTGTGGAAGTCAGAGCCCGTTTCAGCGATTGTGTAATGTGCTGCAATCCTAGTTAATGTGCTCAATTAAATGCAAAAATCTACTGCTAAATCTACTGTAAATACATTATCCCCAAACATGTACACTCATTGTTGTAGGTGTGACTTCCTGGTTGTCCCCATGGACAGATTAGCCTCTATCTTCAAGAACCACATGTTAAACCAAAAGAAACAATGAGAGACTATCGTACGTATGTTACTCTTCAGCCCCATATTCAGCGACGTTTTGATCCGTGAACACATAGTTCCTGGTTAAACTAATGTAACTGGAGAAGGAAAAAAACAGTTGTGTTGGCACGTGTGTGAAGAATATGAGAGGAAAATAATAGCACACATTTCATAAATACAGTTACAACATTTATATGATTTCAAAGTTATTTTATTCTTCACAACTTACTTGGTTTTCTGTCATACTCTTTAGAAATGTTACCGCACACGTGAGCACTGAGCTGGAGCTCAGAAACTCCTGAAAACACAGAAAATATTAATCATAACCACAATTTCATGTGATTGCGGAAGATTTAACAGATACCACATACACATACACAGCGTCGAGTGGACCAATTTTTAAAGGGACTCTGGAACCTAGAAAAACTTTAAACTCAACCAAAACACCGTTTAGAAACACCATCTCCTGATGCTGCACCCTGAAACCAGACATCTCACTTGATGGAGTGTTTGTACGAGCAGCACCGGCTGAGGTTAAAGAGGACTCGGATCAAAAAACAACCCAATTCTGTCACAGTATTTATTTCACATATCAGTTCCGTTTATCATGTGTCACAACTATCATGTGCAGCTTTACTTCTGCAGAGTTTTTTCTCAAACCACCTCATGATTAGACCTCCTAGACCTCCTTTTTTGACTCTTCCTGTCACAGGGTCGTCTTCCTGGAGAAACAGGATGTTTTTATTACTGCTTTGGAGGAGCAGATGTTCAGAATTCAAGCGAGTGAAGGTAGTTTAACGTGACTCCACGGGTGGTAATAAACAGGTTGGAAATGTAAAACCTAAACTCTGTATTAGTGTGTTCACGCTGATCTACGTAGAGAACAATCGCATAGCTCTGTGATCTCATTCCTTAACTGAGCTCTCGTTCACTCGCAGAATGATTATGTAAAGTGCTGCAATCCTAGTTAATGTGGTCAGTTACATACAGAAATCTATTCTGTGCGTTCACGTTAATCTGGACTTCTACCTTCCAATGAGCATCTTGTAGTTTAGTCTTATTAGTCTTGAGTACTGCACAGATACAGTACATTTGCCCCATAAATATACAGTCATTATTGTAGGTGTGCAACCAAGCCGTCGTGGTTATCCTCATGGTCAGAATAATCCATCGTAAAGTATCACATATTCAGCAGATTTCAGCAAATGTTACTTCCTAAAAATGAAGAAAGAATGAAGACTGAAGTCCTTCCTGTTCTCCTGTCTTGTTTTGAGTCAGTGGTGATGTGCTTATATGTGCTAAAGTGTCTTGAATGTCTTCTGCGTCATCAGATACTCTTTATACCTTAAACACTGTAATAGTGTTAAAATTACTCCCCTAAAAATCCTTAAAGGCCTCTCCATCTCAAAGTATTTTCTCTTATAAAACTGAAAAATATACTTTCTACAAAGCATGAATCTCAAATAGTTGTTAAATATAGTTTTCTAGTGTCTCCTTCACCTCATAGTGGTGCACCATGCCGCAATGGGCTCATTACTGATGGCCTAAGGCCTAAATCACTCACTACATGCGTATGCGAGTAGTGAGAGCCACAGTTGTTTTTTTAATCTCATATTCAAAATAGAATGGTAATTGATTTTAAGGTTATCTCATCTTTATTATCATTGTTATTATTATTGACAGTTTTAAATAAAAATGTCCATGAAATGTCAGACCCAGATGTGTGAGGTCAGTATTCCAGCATCTTCCCCCCGTCTTCCCGTTGCCTGCAATAATCTCTCTTCCTCTTCCTCTTCCTCTTCCTCTTCCTCTTCTGCCCCACTTCTTTCCAAACTCGATGCCTTTAAACGTGATACTTGATGAAGGACTGAAGCAATGTGGCAACATTGCCTTAATTAAAGCAATAAAGTCAAACTGAGTCATGTAATTATCGGGGCAAACCCTCCTTGGTTGTCATTTTTTACAATTTAGCCACTAGAAAATAAAACTTTGCACACACATAACGGCAGAAAAAACCCCACATTGAAGTACATTGTGTGGATGCATGTGGAAGCGTGCAGGCGTGTGTGTGTGGGGGGGGGGGGTTAGTAAAAGAGAGAGAGAGGAAAACATTCGAGGGAAAACTCAGATCAATATAAGGTTTGATTTGGTTGACATGAACCCATCTGTATGATCCGCTAAGATACTCAAGAGAGTTTTCCAACTATATCGAAGAAGCCTGACCAGCTCGTTAGTACATTCTTCAGAGTATCCTACTGGTTTAAAAGAAACTAAAATGAAAGCCTGCTTTGATCACAGGGTAATCATGATGCTGGTGAGGAATCTGACGGATTGGGGAAGCTCCCAGCGGCAGAACACATGGTTTAACAGCAGGACTGCTGTCTGGGCAGAGATTTGATAATTGTGTTTATTCTTATTTCTGAGAGATGTAAGGATTTCTGCAGCAGAAAGAGTAGCCTTCAAACATGAAAGGGGGAGCAGTCCGCACTCCAAGAAGAAGAAGACACACCCGAGTAACGCTAGAGGGACGGCTGGTGCACGCCCCAACTCACCCCATCGACACGCACTCACTCCTCATCTTACTGCCCATTCCCCACACTCTCCTCAATACAACCTGGCATGCTGTAGAGACTTTGTCAGAAGTTGTCAGAGAGGACACTACCTATGTGTGAGTATAGTCTGAGATTCAATGCAGGAGCTCATTAGGGAAGTAAGCTTGTCGGTCAAGGGCCTGAGCGCTGGATGGATTCCAGCCTTGAGCAGATACTTACCTCTGCTGCTAACACTGTTGTGCACCTTTCACACGAGTACGCCTGGTGCGTCTTGGCAATGCAATCCCAATTTCTGTAGATGCCAAGAACCCGGAGATATGAATCATTCCTTTAAAGAATGATCCCGTCACACTGTAAGAATCATAAACCAGGTCTGTGAAGGAATTTGATGTTAAATAGCATTTGTTAGTTTTTGACTTTGTTATGGAAAAAACTAGGACGGAAGATATTCTAATTGTTGGCAATAAATAATCAAAAGAAAAGAGATAAAAGGGACACATTCTTGTTTCAATGCATAGATTTATTCAGGAGCCTACATGCATCTAGAGAATGAAACATGATATACGGAGCACTCACTGAAGTTATATCTCTGTCAGTAACGTTATCTAGCGAGCAGAGTGGGAGTGACTTCAGGTCGACATTACTGCATTTTTACATCACAAATAGCTGTTTGCTGGTATATTAATGCTCTGATTGTCGTATATTGCTTCTTTATTTCAGATTTTATATACATTAATTTGGTAAAAAAAAACATAAATTAGCACATTACATTTGTGCAATTTGTATGGCCACATGGTATAAGTGACAGGCCTGTGTTAGACAATTTATAAACTGTTACGGACATATTTAAGGTGATAGTGGGCTCGTGTTCAATGAGAAGAACATGTTAGATTAGGCTGCTCGAGGTTGCTTAGTTGCTGGTTGATGACTTTTTCCTCTTTCAGGTCAGATTTTCCTTTCGAATCCAACAGACACTCAACAGTAAGCAAAGCAATGATCAAAGGGCCAGTTTTCACCAACGTCTCACTAGCCCTCATTATTTATCACCAAAGGCAATGTGATAATGCACGTGTTTATCGTACTGTAGCTCACTGGAAATCACAGACGTAACAACACATTGGGCGGGCGCTGATTTAAACCCCGAGGAGCTGAATCTATTCTCCTCAGTAACAAAACACAGATGATGAGATGAGGATTTAAAGCACTGATTAACGAAGGCTAATCCATGATGGGATGATGGGAAGAAAATGCTTCCAGACAGACTTCAGACACTCTACACCCCCTTTGCTTTGTCTAAATTAAGTTTTCATCGATATATAAATGCATTTCTCAGCTTTATCATCCAGCAAATCCTTCTTGTTCTTTCATAGGACTGACGATTGACAAGGTACTGCAGTCGGATCTTCTCTTTCAGACGAGATCGTATTATTTGTACGTCTTCTTCCTCTATGGCACAGAGCTCCATTTGTGTCCAAACACTGGAACTAGACACATTGCTGCAGTGGGTGATATGTTCCTTCATTACCATGATCACACATACACCGGCCTGCAGCTTCTCACTTGCACACCAACTGTGTATTAATCAGCCATTGTAAAGTAGTTCCAAAGAAATGAAATATGTCCCTCTATTTATTTTGAGCATTGTTTTAGACAAGCTGAGGAAGTCATATAATACTGCGAGACGGACTAATATGTGATGGGTTCCTGTCTTATCCATGAAATATGTGTGAGTTCATATCTCTTTTGTCTTAAATAAAACAAAAACACTGTTATCTAAAACAAAGTACATGCTTTTTATCCTTTAAGGCTTCATATAATACGTGTTATTGCTCGTCATGTATTTATAAAATAGTTCAATAGATGCGTCCTCAAAGCTCAAAGCAAGATAACAACGTGTTTGTGAGCGTCACTGTGGAACAGTCCTCGCTCATAAAGTGCTTTCATGCATAGAATTTTCGTTACAAAAGTTACAAACCAAGACCCAGACGTGGTTCACTTCTACCAGTGTTCACTTCAGGTGGTTTCGCTATAGAATGGATTTTTGAAGCTTGTTCAGCAGTGCGGGTTGCCCATTCGACAGAAACAGACCGTTCTGAAGATCCGACACTTGCAGAAAGCGCAGAAGTCGCAGCACACGTTGCCCGAAGATTTACAGCTTCCCCACAAGGGAACGCAGTTAGTGGGAGGAGGAGGACGCTTCTTCACAGCATACTTGTTCTGAGAGAGAGAGAGAGAGAGAGAGAGAGAGAGAGAGAGAGAGAGAGAGAGAGAGAGAGAGAGAGAGAGAGACAGAGAGAGAGAGAGAGAGAGAGAGAGAGAGAGACAGAGAGAGAGAGAGAGAGAGAGAGAGAGAGAGACAGAGAGAGAGAGAGAGAGAGAGAGAGAGAGAGAGAGAGAGAGAGAGAGAGAGAGAGAGAGAGAGAGAGAGAGAGAGAGAGAGAGAGAGAGAGCAACAACACATGTGACCATACTGACATAATAGCAAGCTAAGATGATATTTATTCAAAAGCTTTTTTTAATCCAATATAATAATTGATTTTCTATTTCGTGTTACCTTTTTTTGTTTCTTTGTTTTCTTGTTCTTCCTCCCTGATTTTGGCAACTCTGTAGGAGAACATTTGACAATAATGATGCTTCTAGAATTTTTCACAGCAGAAAGAAATGCATCATCAGCATATAAGACAATACATTGTACTGAATGGATCATCCACTCACCGTCGCTGTCCTGCGTGAAATATATTGTCACTTTATTTTATTTTTTCATGAATCAATTATTTTGGTCAACCTTTACATCTGTCTGTGAGTTTTACAAATATGCAAACAATTAAAAGTTTGTGTTTTTGGCAAAACCTCATCGCTCCTCCCGGCCTCCTTCTTTAGAGTGAAGCTCACAGCAGAGCTGGAGGTAAACAGAGGCGACGTCGTCTGACTTTGTCTGAGGGAGCGTTTCCCACAATTTCATAATTAACAGAATTAGTTTTGTTTACACTTCTCAAGCGTAGCTAGTTAGCTATGTGACCTCAGTGGCTGTTCAAATCAATGCCAGACACATGTGTGGCGGGGTTAACGTGCCAGAATATACATTTCAAACTGTTTAGTTTCTCTAGTTAGCTCACTAGCCATCTTGCACGTTCTGTACATTATTTAAAGCCATAGTTTCTTACTAATAGTCTTTCAAAAAAAGCTACCACTTATTTAATTTCACAGCTGTCAGCTTGTCTGACTTGCCGGCTTGTACATTTGTGCCTCATCAGGAAACACCATTATCGCCAGTATAGTATGGAAATGACATAAATCATCTAAAGTACAGTTTCCTTTCAATCTGGACTGTGACTTAACACATGAAGTGAAATCACTTGAGTTTAAACGTTCAAACTTACCAACAATAACAACAGGAGGTGAGCCTTTGTAGAGGCTTTGAGACAGAGCGTTAGATGCAACGACCCTATTGGTGGAGAGCCTCTCCTCGGGGATCATGTGGGCTGAGGACAGGAAGTACTCTGTCGAAACGAGGACAAAGCAGCCAAGCAGCATGAAGGCATGCATCTTTCTCTGCAACAAGAGTAACAACAGTATATATTTAGATTTAATTGTACCACATGTGTTCAATAAAAATAATTTTTAGAAGTCTCTTAAAACTGTCCAAAGATTCAGCAACTCTTATAGTTTGGGGAAGATGATCATGTTTTACTATTATTGTTTCTTTATTTCTTTATTTTTTATATGCACACATTCCGGCTTTGCTCCACTGAAACACTGTAAATTGATAAATGTGTCAACTTCCTTCCTGTGATTTTCGGGTGCACAGAACCGTAACGTTTTTGAGGATATTTGTCTTTTTTAAATGAGAACCTTGTCAACAAAGTGAATGTTAAGTTCAATGCAGTTTTAAAAGGTGCATTCTGCAACATGATAACCCATTTATCAGACATGTTGCTGATCAGAGTTATTGACGTCTTAGTTTCCTCAAAGGCTGCACAATTTCAGGGCTTCTAAACAGGCTCATTCTGCCAAAATCGGTGAATACTGTGGACCTAACGGAGTACTTTGCTGAATTTAGTATATTTACTTTTGTTGCAATTTTGCCAGATGCGCTGTGACAACAAACTTACCATCATGGCCTGTTACTTTTGAACCGTAAGTCTCGAAGACAACATTTTACGTCTGTATACGTGTGTGTGTCCTTCGCAACCGGTGGGCGTTGAACGGCCACTCCCCGACAAGCCCTGCACGAGTTACTGTGATGCCGGTTAGTTTGTTTCCACGTGTTTGTACTCTAACTGAACTCAAGAGTCATAAATCAGGGTCAGCTTCTGTTATTATCCAGCGTTGTATCATTTTGAGCCAAATATTATCTCTGCAGTGCCGACGTATTGCAAGTTTTTACTGCAGTGTCAATGCCAATACATTCAGAGCTTCAGATATGATGTTTGTCAGTCAATACTAGAGCTCCAACTGCATTATATTGGCCACAAACGTCAAAGCTGCAGCTTACCGCAGGGATACAGCAGCACCGGAGGAGTAGTTTGAGCTGCTGGCTATTGGAACACCAGATGGTCTGTCCATGTTGCAGTCTTGTTGTTTTTTCCTGTTAAACACCAGCAGTTTTCTTTCTGACTTTTATTGTCATTTATTGTAAACGCTTAACTTCATTTAGCGTTTAGTTGTTAAATCTCGACCCTTGTTGACTCTTTTCCTCACAGCCGGTTGTTGGTGAGACTGTATTTCATTTAGTTTGGTTTCTGGCCTGTTGGCTGAAATCCTTGTTTTTCATTAGGCTTCAATTACGAGAGGGTAAAATAGTATAAACACCTCCCGTAAAGGGAATTAAAACCTGAACTAATGTAAGGGTTAGGGGTCGCAACATGCCTGTTCCACAGAGAATAAGCCTGTGGGCCTTCTCAGGGTGTGACGAATCCATCAACTTGTGGATACAGTTCTTGTGAGTTGGTATCACGTTCTATTTCGTCCAGGTCGCTGGATATCTTGTAGTCCTGAATTTTCTCACGCATGCGAGAGGCTTCATCGATTTGGAACCGATTGACTTAAGTCCAGTTGCTTTGAATTAAGGACTCTGTAAATGTAGAAGGGGTTCCTCTGGGAACAAGGGAGTGCTTTTATTGAATTAGTTGCAATTTAGAAAACGTTCAATGTTTGTTAATCTTTGAATATACTAGCTGCAGATGAGGGCGGAGCTTCCAGGATGTCGTCCGCTGGACCGCGGCTCATTGACTGCAGTTCAGAAGTCTTCTTCACTTCCCCGGATTCAACACGAGCGGATAACCAACTGGAAGCAGAATCGAAGAGTGTATGTCCACGCTGTGAGTAAGACTGTATCTACGCGCTGTAAGAGTTTATAGTAACTTAAGACACGAATGACGTCACCGTTAGCTAAAACACGCCGGCTAAATACATCCATGCTTTACTTTATTTGATTACGTCAAAGCAAGGGAACAATACGCCTATTTGGAAATGACCTTCGCTAAGTGTATTTCACCGATGTTTTCGAGTTTCCAGGAGCAGATTTATTGATTTAGGGGCCCCGGGCTAACGCCATCTTGCATTACTTTTCATCCTTTCTCTAACTGGGAATGTTGGTAGAAGAGGTAAGCCTGCTCAAAACCTTCTTTTAACGCTAGTCCTGCATTCAAATGTTCACCTGAAGTGAAGAGTGAAAGAGAGGCAGTCTCAGCACAATGTGCTTTGATTAAGTAGTTTAATCAATGATAATGCATCATATTTTAATTGTTATATTTTGTGAGTAAAATCAGTTTTGGTAACATGTAGTACTACGATGTTTTCCTCTGTAGAAGAAGTACACAGTTAGTAAAATACAGTGTAGTTGCATATTTTTAAAGTGCGTTCGGGGCTTTTTGTAAGTTATTTAGAGGTACAATCAGATAGAATAGTAATATAATTTATTGTTTTTCATCTCTAAACAGTTGCCTTACCAGATGCTAATGAGGGTATTTCACTGCTGTTTCTGACCGCGAGTTCTCTGAGACTTTTGGTGTGTGATGCAACTTAGGTCACGGCGGTTTTGTGTCGACGAGGACCCAAGGAAAGCCGTCCTCGAGAAAGCTGCAAGCAGCAGCAGCAGCACAGGCCCAAGCATCCGGCCCGTTTTTTAACGTGCACGGAACTAGTTTAAACAAAAGACCAAACACCAAAAATGATTTTCCTCGGCAGACCCCCCCAGATTCATGAAGGTTTATTCTCTTAAAGCATCCGGCCGTGACTGCTCGCCCGTCATGCAGATGTTGTCAGCTTGTCTGTCTTTGACAGATTTTGAGCTTCAGCTAGCCTCAGGCTATGTTGGATCGTCTCGTCACATGATCGTAACTCGACATTGGCCGATATCAACATACTTATTACCCAGCAGTTATCATTGTATATCTGAATATGACAAAAATACCAAAGAAAATATGAAATTCTTCATTTAATTGAATAGTTTTGTAACGTTTATTTACAGTTTTTTATAGAATCGGCACATGCTTCTGAGTATTTTACGAAAAAAGAATGAAGGGACGGAGTTTAGTTTGCCTTTTTGAGAGTATATATAGCAAATAGTATATGATTAGGCATCAGTCGGTATTTTAGCGTAGCTGTATTTTCAATGTGCCAATTCCAAAGTACTAGTAAGGTTCTATCCTCTGCTTAACACATTGATGGAGGGCCTGCTCTCTCCAGTGGGCCCCGTAACGACCACGTCTGTATTCAGGCCATGTGGCCCCCTGAAGGAAAGACCTTGATGAAGGAGCAGCTCCCTGACAATTCACACATCTGGACATTTAACAAAATGTGTAGTAAAGATGAGAAAATATTGCTTTGAAAAGTTGACATTTCCCAGCAAAAGGGCAGCCTGTGTAGAACATGAAAGGAGACACAGGTTCATGCACAAACCAAAGCCTCTCGAGTGGCTGCGAGAAAGGAGCAATTGAGACCCAACAACTTGCCGACGTTAACTTTCTGCCACCAAGAGGACAGCTGGGGCGAGGAAGAGAGAAATATCCTCTTATTGTGTTTCTCTGGGAAAAATATGACTTATGTCAGTCAGTAATATAATATTACTCATCTCTGGACTTCTGGTGTCGTGGTTTTGTGGTGCTGAATGGAGAGCTCCTGTGAAGTGCAGTTTACACACCGTTTAACATGACGCAGTGTTCTTCGACACATGCTGCTAAAGTTGTTAACGAGGATTGATGAAGGGTGGGAACAGTCCTCTCTCTCTTTGTGGTGGTTGAATGGCACACGTTGTTACTGCTGCGTCTTTAGAACGGGACGCGGTGACGCTTTGTTGTCTTTAATAATTACAGCGCAGTGGCTGTTAAGCAGAATTATGTTGATGAGATGATGAAAATCCAGTCCGGTCAGATATTCTTTGTTCGTCTGTTTCCCATCTGGACTTCAAAAAACAATTAATTCAATTCAATTTATTTTGTACAGCCCAAAATCACAAATCTTTAAAAAGGGCTTTAAAATTCATGTCCCAAGATAAAAAAAATGTTTTTAAATTTCAGTCATTAATCATGAAAGAAAAAAACATTTGACTTCGATGGAAAAAATAAAACATAATACTACAATTTTACAGCATTAAAAAGAAAAACTAAATGTGTTTAATAATACAACTGCACAATAAATATTTGTATAAAGCAACTATAAACGACAGAATGCTACGTCAGGCATTGCTGCTCAACAGACACACACAGACACACACTGAGTCACACACAGACACACACTGAGTCACACACTGAGACACACACTGAGTCACACACTGAGACACACACTGAGACACACACAGACACACACTGAGACACACACAGACACACACTGACTGCATCATGTTATCTGTTGTCTGATCAACACACACAGACGGAACAGATTTCTCTGTGAGCCCGTCTACACAGGACTAGATGTTTGTGTATTTGTGCGAATTAAAGTCTTGTGCAACTGCACATGAAACATATTTAAACACCAGACGCACAAAAGAAGGAAAAAAAGCTTTTGGTAATAATTCTAATAATCCAAAATAAATGCGATGGAGCGAAGAAAGAACATGTTCTTAACAAGAGGGAACGTGGAGATGCAGTCGAGTTCCTTGTTCCTCTCAATGTAAATCTTCTGATCCGTAGTAAACTGGGAACCATTATCCCTGATTATGTGCTGTCAATTTAAAACGGGGTTTCAGCTGCGCTTCACGGGCGCATATACTCTGATTAGATTAGGAGCACTTCTATTAGATTACAGTGAAGAAAGTGGGTGAACACAGGCCTCGACAGCAGAGGGACCAAACAGGTGTTACCAGTTTCACGTGAAGTCGAGACCATTTCATTCAATAAGCCCAATGGAACAAATCACAAATAGCCTCAGAGGCCTCAGGGGCCTTTACGGTCTGCGTACGACAACCTCTGTGCTTTTCAACCCTCGCCTGGGATCAGGAGAAGCTCCCCAAACAAAAAACGCTTCAACGTGGAGAAAGAAAACGAAAAGAAACCTCAACAAGAGCAACTGAGTAGAGACCTCTCTCTCTCCCAAGACGGTTTAAACAAATGCTTCATGCCGGGGCAACAATTCTAATATTGACATACTAATAATTGTGCTAATAAACGTACATATGAGTTGCAGAACATCATTTATAAGAAGGTAAATACATGAGTAATTTAAATCAAATTACGGAAAATGAAATTTTATGAGAAGTTTTTACATCAAAGATGCTCCGACTCTGGCTAAACGTTAACAAAACATCTGACTTATATTTGGTGGAAATTTATGCAGGAATCCTGCTCTGTACTTTGTCTGTTTGAACACACACACACACACACACGCATACACACACACACACACGCATACACACGTATTTTCTGAAGAGACATTTCTAGGAAACTGTGGTGTAAATAAACACACGGGGTTCCTTTTTTAAATTGATCTGCTCCGCTGCAGAAGCTGCTGGCTCCACTTTCACACACACAGGCCTGCGTAATGATATTATTTCCTTTGCCCGTTTTTTTACGGTTTCAAAAATCAGAAACAGCTGGAAAACAACCTGCAATATTTCACCCGACAAGTTTGATGTTCTATTCATAACAACGGAAATAAGCGTCTCGCTGTAAAAAGCGGACGAACATATTACAGACAGAACTCTGTTGAGACACAAAACAATTAAAACAGTGACGTTAACCAGCTCTAATAAAGATTAATGTTACACAACGATCAGTCAGTGCTTTTATAAAAACAACCCGTATGATCATAAGGTTATTTTGGGATGGAAGGGGGGCGCCTGTCCCTTTTGTCCCGCCCCTTCATAATAAAATAAATAATAAATACATAAAAAGAATCAGTTATGAATGTCAGAGGACAAAACTGAAGTAAAATATATTCACAGTAAATGTTAGTTATTACAGAGCAAACTGCTCTATCCATTGTGTGTGTGTGTGTGTGTGTGTGTGTGTGTGTGTGTGTGTGTGTGTGTGTGTGTGTGTGTGTGTGTGTGTGTGTGTGTGTGTGTGTATATATAAAGTATATATATTTGTATATGTATATACTCACACATACATAAATACATAAAGAAAAATTAAAAAAAAGTAAATAAAACTAATCACTCATAGATGTCAAAAGACACCCCGAAAAACAAAAACTTAAAAACAGAAAGGTGATAAAATAGCTCGCAGGAGTTTTCTCATTTAAGGTCACATTTCTTTGTTCGTGGTCACATTTGTGGTCTATCTTACTATCTTACCATCTTAGTATCTCATCTCAGTATCTTACTTGCGGCACTAAATTATTCTCGTTTCTGCGTGCAGTCCTTCTGGTTAACCATCACGAGTTGAGTCGCTGCGTTCAGCACCGTGGACGCAGGCGGAGAGCGTGACGGGCGCCTACGAAGAAGAATCTACACTTTGAGCATCGAACGCTCGACCCCTGTGGTCTAGAAAGAAGTTTGAAAAAGTGTGTCTCTTGCCTCGTCGTGGAGGACGGCATCGGCTTGGATTTACAACCGTTCCAATGGATTCCAGCGACAACACAGTTTCAGAAACAAATACAAAACAAACAAAAACGTAGTAAATGTTGAAATGTCTGTCTAGTAACTTTATAAAACCATCCTGCAAAGATACTTTTCCAATGTCGATCCATGTGTTCAAGATTTTGGCATTTGTAAACAGCTGTTTACTGCTGCTGGAAACAAATGAATGAGATTTAAAGAGAGTAAAACCAAAGTACACTACAACATGTTAAAAGCTCAATAGAGCTGCAGACTGGCTGATCTCTCTCTCTCTCTCTCTTTACACACATACATCCTTTTGATTTAGTGCTTAAATAAAAATAATATATAAATATTGGTTGATAAATAATGTACTTTTAAAGTCTCTATAAAGCCGTTAGCATAGCTCTGCTGCTGAAGCGTTCACATGGCGGACACCGTGGAGGCTCTCGGCTCAGTTATTCGGGGCTCATCTCTGGGGAGGCTGAACGGCTGAACAGCCTCACAACCAGAAAACCAGCTGACAATGTGAACCAGTTTCAGTCTTGTATTGTAAACCATTTGCACTTTCAGGTGGTTTTAGTTTTTGCCATAAACTTTATAGTTGTAATATTTTTTTCGTGTATTTCAAAAGGTTTTATTTATATGAAAGCTTTATTGGCAGCATGCTTTGTTTAATGAGCTCACAAAGGAAACTCCAATCAGAATCTCTTCAAGTTCAAATGGTTTTATGATTAAGTGTGCTTCATTAAGTTTTTATTGACTTTTCATATCATTATTATTTATTATCGTAATTTAATTTTTAATGCAAGACAGATTAGTTGTGTTAGGCTACTCAGTGAATAATCTATGAATCAGTCTGTAAACATAAAAATGAATAAAAAACTAAATAGTAATCTCCCACATGAGGCAGAACAAAGCTGGTGTGACCTCCTTTCTTTCTGTCTTCCTCGACAGACCGGAGAAGATCAGACCCGCAGGACCCCGAGAGGTTTCCTCCGTCGGTTATCTGGTCCGTGAGGCGGCTTTAAAGGGAAAGACGAGAGACTTCTGGCAGATTTGCGGCGACGACTTCAGGCGGATAAATCAGCCCGACGGTGCTTTTTTACGTCTGTGTCACGTTTATCATCTGACATCTGGTGCTGCTCCACTCCGCTGCGCTTTCATCTGCGAGCGGTTCCACAGGTAGACGTAAATTATTGTAATCAGCCAAATGTTTTGGGGGAAAAAGGCGTTTCCCTCCGTAATTCCTTCAGCTTCCCACGCGAGAAAACTAAATGCATATAAAACATCTTCTGATTGTATTTCTGAAAATATATCTTTTAAAGTAAAAACTCTAGAAATTAAGATAGTATCTGACACCAAGGATCTTCATTAGTGATGCATTGATATCACTTTTCAGATCAAGTACTTTTATGTAGGGGAGAACGGGGTTGGTTGTCACACTTTCTACTCTAGTGTGAATTGCTCATCATCAAAACATCTTTCAATAGTCATTCCTACATTAAATTGAAGCTTAAGGTGTTGGCTTGAAATGTGTATCCCTCTCATTTTCCAACTTATTGTAACAAAGAGGTAATTAACTATCAAGACACTCTGACACCGTGTGACAACCAACCCCATCACGGGGATGGTTGTCACACACTATGGCAGGGGTGGCCAACCCGCGGCTCCCGAGCCGCATGCGGCTCTTTGCCCGGTTTCATGCGGCTCTTACGTTCATATCGAAGTTTGTATTTGTGTTTTTTTAATGTTCGTGTTCGCTTCGCTTGAGTTAAATACGGTATTTTCGTCAAACGCGCATGTGCGGCCACAGATTACGTTCCTCGTCGACCCATTTAACGCCGAGACGGACTGTTTGAAAGCCCCGCTAGTCACAGATGAGGATGCGGCTGAGTTGGAGATGATCGATCTTTGTGAGGAGGACCAACTCAAACCTGCTTTAAGGGACGGGACCATTGAGTTCTGGAAAAGTGTGCCAATGAAAAAATACCCCAATGTCAAACGGGCTGCGCTTAAGATGCTGTCAATGTTTGGGTCAACATACGTCTGCGAGTCTGTGTTTTCTACCCTGAAACACGTGAAATCAAAGCATCGATCTGTTCTGACTGACACCCATGGGAAAGAATTGCTTCGAGAGGCAACAACGGAATACAAGCCAGATTTGAAGAGGATTGTTCAAGGCAAGGAATGCCAGAAGTCCCACTAAGTAACATGCATAGTAAAATAAAAACACTATTGTAAATTATTATATTTTTGTTTGTGGACTTGGTTGAACTGAGAGTTTGTCTGTGTGAGACAGTGCACACAATGTTCATTGTTGAAAATGACTGGCCTGTGGTCTTAGGAGTCAATTTCTGTCATTATCATATTGGTGTGTGACATTTACAATAAATCTGGCTGAGCAAAGGTATGTGTGTGTGTGAGGAAGGGATAGAGTGATGTTCATGTGTGCCCATGTGTATGATGTGGCTCTTTGCGGTCACACAGTAAAAAATGTGGCTCTTGGTCTCTGACAGGTTGGCCACCCCTGCACTATGGGGTTGGTTGTCACACTGTTATTTTAATGGGAAAAATCTTAAAAAGAAGGCAAGAAGGCAGAATTAAAATGATCAGGCTGAGAGTGGATGTGGAGCTGAGAGTGGATGTGGAATTGGGGTAGATATACTGTTCGGTGATGAGTGGATTGAAGGCAGCTGTGTGGACTGGGCAGGTGAGTTGAATGAGTGCAATCAGGAGGAAGCAGGGAGGAGACCAGGGCAGAGCCAAACAGACACACAAAGACACAGAGACTGAGGAGGCAAAGCCTAATCGTGACAAGTTTAATTGCACAAGTATTATAAGATATAATTATTATAATATTAATATATATTATATATATATTATATATATTATATATCATATATTATATATTATATATTATAATATATAGGCTAATTATTATTATAATATATCATAAGTTTTATAAACCAGTTGACAAATACATAACTTAGGGATGGGTGGACTTGTTCTCCGGCAACCTCTTGCTCATTTATTTTTGAGCAATATCTTGCCAGTGTTCGGTAATTTATGCCCAAATCCATGGCAGTGCTCCGGATGGATTTGTTATGCAGTTTCACCTGCCTGACTGCCCTCATCATGACATCGGGGGGAGTGAGGCCCTTCTTTGTCTTGCGAATAAAGCTTCTACCCATGTTTCTTTATAAAAATGAGAGAAAGTAATAGTAATTTCACCATACATGATTTTGCCAAGATAGGGGTTGACCCCAAAGAGAATGTGACGACCAACCCCAACTGGAATTTCTTGCTAGCATCAAGGCTAACAACGATCTAACAACTAGTTAGCTAGCTAACAACAATCACAACTATAGCTTTCCCTTCACCCTTTTTAAGGGTAAAACATGTTTTGTTATAAACCCATTGTGTAAAAGCCTAGAAGAAAAATACTGAGGAGCTGAAAATTTTCTATTTGACATGAAAAACACAAAAAGTCCTCTCACCTCAAATTCAGCTATCTTACTCCAGAGAATACTATGTACCTGAGCTCTGATCCCAATTCCGGACATTTCCATACTAACATTTGAGACACAGCGCCCTCTGGTGGCGAGATATAATGAGTGTGACAACCAACCCGTGTGACAACCAACCCCGTTCTCCGCTACTAATAATAATTCCATTCGTTATGATAATAATTTTAAAATCGTGTTTTATTTTCATAAGATGTTCCTCACTTTCTCACTTGTAATTCAATATGCCTCCTGCTGCTGTTTAACATTCAACACTGTGTTTTCACTGAGCTATCAGCTAGCACTAGCTTCACTTTAATCCTCAGCTGGCTAACTTAGCCCGGATCTCCTCGCAGGTCTTGAGGAGTTGTGGCATTTATTCACACTCGACCGGACACTCGCTAATGTGTCGCTGGTCTCGGCTTGTTAGGTTCGACTGACGAGAGGTTAATGTCACGTTGCCGTGGTCGTATCGAAGTCATTTCACGGGTACGTGAGCACCGGCAGAGATGGGCAAAAATACATCAAAATGTATTTTGATACAAAATACAAAATACCCCCAAATAATTGTATTACAACAAAATACTGGTGCCAGAAAATTTAACAAAATACATGTATTTTGTATTTAAAATATAGGAAATACTTTTTTCTGGATTTTCTGTTTTCTCACAATGTGGTATAGCAGAGCATTCAGGTTTATATAATGTACACAAAGCTCTGGTGAACCCCACAAACAGGAAGAACAGTCACAGAATGTCAGTGTAACTAAGCAAAGCTATTAAAAGACAACAACTTGATTGATTATGTATATATATATTTTTATTAATGGGACTTAACAGCCCATAAACTTTGTTTTGTATCAACAAGAAAATATTCATCACATATGACATACAAGCTCCCAAATCTCCCTCTTCCTATAGCTAGCTACTCCACTGATAAGCTAACTTGCTAAACACTGGCTATGCACTAGCCTAGACAGCATGCTAGCGTCATTAGCATGTTAGCATCGATGGCTAGCTTGATATTATAACCATCACCATGTATATACAATAGGCTATGTAGCCAGAACCAGACATAAGTTATACATCAAGCTAGTTGACATCTGTCACTCAGATACAATATTTAACTTGAAGATCTGAAGACTGAACTCGTGAACTGTTTTTGGATTCGTGGAGAAAGTATTTTGAGTATTTTAAATAGAAAATTACTCCACTCTAAAGTATTTTGTTACAAATTACGTTAGATTTTTAATCGGCCCTATCAAATACAAATTACAAAATACTCAAAAGTAATTGAAATACGTATTTCAAATACAAGTAATAGAAATACTGCCCATCTCTGAGCACGGTATCCGACCTCGATACCCGATACTGGTATCGGTGCATCGTCCCTAATCTTAACAACAATATGCAGTCGGTTTTATCTTGCATATAAAAGTATCCAACTCAACAAACTTTTGATATTTCATTTTTCACACATCTGGATTTCAAACGTACTCCACAGGGTGGGTCCGAGTTGGACACAATTTAGGAAATTAGGAAAACAACTGAATGAGTTTTATCTTTCCGACTCTACAAGATGATACGGTCGGACAGAAAGGAGTTTCCTTGAGAAATGTGCTTCGTGTTTGGAGTGTGAGAAGAAATGCGTAAAAGCCACAGTGGAGCTCAAAAAGAGGACAATTATAAAGAACTGAGTGTAACTGGAGTGACACTTTTGTTGCTGCTTTTTTACTTTAATTAAAAAGTAAAAAAGCAAATGTGTTCGACTTTATATTTTCCAACGTCCCTCCTTTGTCTGTTGCACTTTCATAAAGTGCTCTATCATTTTCTTAAACAGTTGGGCGCTGTAGTTGTTTTAATCACTCAAACAGGAGGCAATAGTGCATTTGTAAGGGACTATTTTCAACGGTGGATTAATCCACATTTAGTGCTTTAGTACGTGTTGCAGCAAGACAGTGTAAAAGAAGAAGAAAAGTTCATTCAGACACAGTTGAGCAGTAAATGCACTTTCAGTACAAAACACACACACACACACACAAAGTCAGGGAGCAGGGTCTTGTATTACTAAAACAATTATGATTCCGAAATTATTACAAAACCTGCTGCTCGTATACACCGATTTCACAGTTACATGCAGTGAAAACACGTGCACGCAATTGTTTTTGCTGAACCTGATTAGTCGGATTAATCTGGTTTCTTCAGCGCACGTAAACACACGGATACAGAAGAAAAGCATCCGGAAGGTTTCAATCGAAACATTACTGCATTCATTTATTCTCTGTGTTCTATTTCAGGGGTGGGCAATTAATTTTTACCGGGGGCCGCATGAGCAACCTGAGCACTGCTGGAGGGCCACATCGACAATATTTCAATTAAATGTTGCTCAATATTATTTTTGATATACCGTAAGATAAATAATAATAATTTAATTTAACCTAACTTGACTTTATACAAAAGCAGATTGCTTTTGATGGTTTTATTTAAACTCTTAATCCTTAAATATTTATATTAGGCTATGTGAAATTAAAATAAGAAAACAAAAACAATCATTGAATCACTGCAATTTATTTTTATTTTTTTATTAATTTATTAATATTAATATTAATTTATTTTTAATATTATTTTATCTCTGGGGGTGTGAAGTTTGGTAAAAAGTCCTTGTTGGGTTTGCAGTTTTACCATCAACGCATCAGCCTCCCTTGCGTGCTCTTCATCAGACAGATTCCGGTATTTATCCTCGTGCTTCGTCGTGTAGTGGCGATTCAAATTATAATCTTTAAACACAGCAACCTGTGTACCACAAACTAAGCACACGGCTTTACCTTTAATTTCTGTAAAGAAATACTTGGCAGTCCATGTCTTGTTGAAAACACGGCATTCGTCATCAACTTTTCTTTTTTTAGCGTGAGCGGACATCTCGGGGGTAACCGGGCATCACTTGTCGCTGTGCACCTTCACTCACAGGTTACGCACGGACATACGTCCATAAATAACACTTTTCAAAATAAAAGCAGCACAGTTGTATTGCACGCACGACATAGATGTTTTTTTAAATTTATTTTGTAATTTATGATTGGCCTCACACGGGCCGGACAGGGACGCACAAAGGGCCGGATGTGGCCCGCGGGCCGTAAGATGCCCAGGTCTGTTCTATTTACTTTTGGACGCATTCGCTTTAAATCATATCGTAGAACAAGAGAACACGACAAAAAAACAAAAAGAGGAAAATTCACTTCTCCCACACACACACACACACGTATTCTCTACTTTTTTCCGTTTGGTATCATAAACATATTGTTCTAGTATTTGTTCCACCGATCACTCTGAGAGTCCAGACAGAAAACAGCTCCTCTGTCACAGGACAGGCTTCACCGTGAGTGCAGCAGCAGCACAAATCTACCGGAGCAGAGACCAAACTAAAGAACGCTGGACATCTCACGCACAAGGATTGCAAAGTGTGTACAACAGTGTGTATTACTGTACACACCGGCACTACTTTCTGAGAAGTACGGGCTTCACATCTGGACATAGTTGTTGAAAGGTCGAGAGGAAGATCGTCTTCTGATCCTCTCAGCCCTCTTTGTTAGAGGCCGATTCTGAAATCAGAACTTTTTAAGTTGCAGCTTCTAGCTGTGTGTGATAGCAGACGATGCTGTTTTTATTTTCTGTTGAGTTATTAGTATCTCAGAAGTGCCTCAGCGGGACGAGAGCGGGAGAAGCTCGGGTCAAGTTTCTAAGAGACGAGTTCAATCAACCATCAAGTTGCTGATATTTTACAGCGAAATCCTGAACAGTTAAAATATGATTCTATAATTACGGACAGAGACCACACAAGTTATAAGAACAATGCACAGCAACCGTTATTAATTATACATAAGAATGTGCAATTTAAATATGATTTATTATCTACTGAATTTGATCTGTGAACTATCTGAAGTGATCTCTGACTGAAGGGGAATATTTAAGTGCAGATGAGTTTTCACACCGTTTACTTTCAACTGAAAAGCATTTTTCTTTTTTAATCCAAGAGCCAAATAAACATGCAGAAATCAGGGGACGAGCTTTATCACAGCACTGGTGTGTTTATGTTAATGCACATTTATTTATTTATTTTCACTTTAAAAAAATTCTTTTTTTTTTACTTTAGCACTTTAAAATTATTTTTGCAAAAGCTTTTCATGACAGAAAAACATTAGACGTGAAACACATAAGATGAGATGGAGCTGTATTTAGTGTATCGTTAAAATAAAACATAACTTATTGACTTTTATGCCGATTTTCTGTAAAACTTTTGGCTGCATAAAAAAACCTGAATGATATTAAAATATTACCACACTTTATTAAAAGTACACTTTTAATTCAATATTAAAGATGTAACGTGTTGAAGGCTTCATATGAGGTGCAGCTGTGACTCCCGTACGCAACGTTAGGCAGGTTATTATCTCACATGCTGTTTCTGTTAAAACTACGCTTCCTTGTTTAGATTGACTTTTAACAAGTGCAGCCGCCGTTCTTTCCCCCTTTCATCATGTTGAAGAAGGCCGTCTGCAATCCTCCTGAAGATCGCTGATAACAGACACGGTGTTGTCGATAGATGGAGCCCTGACAGCGTGGGTTCCTTCCATTCAAACTGAATCAGATGGAAACGCTCATATTTTCTGCACACGCTGTAAATGTGAAGGAATGAATTTAGCTCGACTGGGATTTACTGCAGACGTTTCTGTGAACGGTTACGGCTCTCGGCAAGAATTCACGACCTGGTTGACCTTTGTTCCGGCTTTTTTCTCAGAGGCATAAAAAGCCGCTTCATGGAAGCGATCTGAAGATTAGACGCAACAAAAATACTACATTTCAGATTTGTTCCTTTAATAGATTTCTGTTTTAATTGTTTAAGTCCCCATGCACTCTACAGGCCACCGCTGGGGAACTCCTTTCAAAGCAGCTGGCACACTGGGAACATGTTTTATTTTTGTTTTTTTTAAACAACCTCACAGAAGATGATTTACACTTTTTTTTTTTTCTTTCTCTGACATCTGAGATTTGGGGCACGACTACAATAATAAAAAACGCTTTGAAGCCTTGGACGTCTCTGATTTCCCGTCGCCCAATCGCTTGCCTGGAACTTTTACAACATGACAAGATAGGATCAAAATTTCCGTTCGCCTTACCTGAGGTTCCCGGGGTCAGCTGTCCGTCAGTCTGTTACACTCTCAGTTTGTCGCTTTCTCTCGTTTGGATAGTGTGCCTCTCTCTCTCTCTCTCTCTCTCTCTCTCTCTCTCTCTCTCTCTCTCTCTCTCTCTCTTTCTTTCTTGGACCCCCCACACCCCTCTTTCTTTCGTGCTTTTATTTATCTGCCTCTTTCGTCCACAACTCCACCACTCTCCTTTTTTCTGTCCTCCCTTCCTTTTTCCACACTTCACCTCTAATTGTTTGGGTTTTGTCTTCTCGTCTCTCGCCTGTCTCTGTTTCCGTTGTCTCTCTCTCTCTCTCTCTCTCTCTCTCTGAGGTTTTCTTTCTTCAAACCTCTGTTTATCCCCCTCTCCTCCTTTTGTTTCTCTCCTTAAGTAGCAGTACCTTGCCCTGCTGTTGATGATGAAGACATAATGGGAGGTTTGTGCTGGAGGCGGGACCAGCAGTGCCGTGGGATGGGGGATGGGGAAAGGTCAAAATGATGCAGAAGATGGACAGATAAATGTGAACCAGACCCTGCTGTGAAGTATTGTTTCTGGTAGGTGTTATCTCTGTGGCCCATATCGGAAGCCGACGTCAGGCTTTGAGGAGAAATCCTCCCTTTCCCCTGTTAGATCAGTCTGTGATGTTCAGTTATTTTGTGACTAAACCCACTTTCCCTCAGCCTGCTCAGCCACACAAGCTGCTCTGTGAGGCTGTAGCTGCTTAGACACAGAGACGTTTGAGCTAAATGGCAACATAGTAGCAATAAAAAGATCTTAGCTTAGCATGTTAGCATGCTAACATTTGCTAATCAGCAGTCAACACAGAGTACAGTTGAGGAAGATGGGAATTATAATATTAAGCCAAAAACCAAAGTATTGGGCAAATTGGAATTTGGACCTGAAGATGGCGCTAAATGAAAAGTTTGAGGTCGTTGTCAATTATCATTTTTCCAAATACTTCAAGACATCAAGACATTTCACTAGCAGCCAAAAATGTCGACGCGCTGGTGGAACTGGAGGAAAAGCATCGGGATCATCGTTGACAGCTCAAAATGCATCAAGCCGTGTGTTTGGAGATGATTTTTTTCAAGTTAAATTATTTTGAATTAGTGTTCAGCTCTCACTTGTTCTAATGCGGGTTGATGAAAAATGTATCGCAATCAAATCGTTATTTCTTAAACAAAAGAATATCCGTCCCAGCGAGACAGGCGGGGAGTGTTGAGGTGTCTATCAGCTTAATTAAGTGCTTTTGATTCTTAATTAAGGACTTTTTCAGATCCGCCAGTAAGTTCATCAATGTAAAAAATGTAATTAATTAATTATCCAATCGTAAAACCATAAAAAGTACTTTGAAAATAAAATATTAAAATGAGTGAGCCCGATACATAGTCGCATAGAAGGACTCTTGAAAATGCAAAGACTGATGTGAAAATGGCTTCATGTATCGTTTACTATCTTGCTGCTAAAACGACAGACACACACACACACACACACACCAATTGCACAAGCCGTCCACAACACACACAAACACACACTGTTAAGATCAGATCAAATGAAAGGTTCTAAGGTCAATTACCGCACGACTGGATCACTGATCAGAATCAGCCTCAGAAAACCTGATTACTGGTTCCTGATAGTTTCCCGGGTCCCTCGGGGAACTCAAAGGCTTATTAGTGCACTTAATCTACTGTCTCCCCGAAGCATCTCAGGGCTGAGATGATTAAACGTCTTTGAGTATTTCTAAGGAAAATCAAGATGTTTGTAATGATTTGCCGCCTTGGGGAGGAGGGTAGTGTAGAGACTACTGTCAGCACCAATCACACATGTGGAGCATATGAAAATGAGTTGTATTTAACTCTGTCTTACAGCTGGAATCTCAAAAACGGAAGAAAAATGTTTTCTAACAAAACAACAACATCAAACTGTGATGTCTGCTGAGGCTCATGATGTCTGTATTTCTGTCTAAGTCACGGATCGATGGCGAATCATCGTGTGCGTTCACGGCGGTCTCGTATTGTGTTCAATACAATGTGTTTATTTCTGTTTTTCTGTTTTCATTTCCTCTCCGGCGAATTATCCCACGTTTCATATAAATCTCGAAATGAAATACAAACACTTTAGAAAGTGGGACGTCTATTTTTGCTTTTCCTGCTTGCGTGAGAGCAGAACTCGCTTTGTTATTATTCGCAGGAGATTATCCCGGCGGGTTTCCTTTTTAACACAGCAACAATTTGCAGGATGTAAGAGATTTTTTTGTTATGTTTTTCTTTTTAAATCATGGAATCAAAGTCCTCCTTCCAAATACTTTGCTGATTAGAATAATTTATGTCCACTTGTGGAACCATAAACAGATAAAAGGCAGTGTGAAGCAGCCCCAGATGTCCGATGGTAGACGTGACACAGGCGTAGAAACTACCGTCGGGCTGATTTATCCTCCTGAAATCGTCTCCATCCCAAATCTGTCTCTTGTCTTTTAAAGCTACCTCATTGACTGGGAGAGATAACCGACGGAGAAAACGTCCGCAGCTCCCAGATTCCTCGGCTGGATGTTTTCAGGTTTAGTCTCGACGAGAGAGAGAAAGGTCGAGACACACAGGAGCGTTTATCCCGGTTTGACCTCTGACCTTTCTACAGAGGACTTCTTGGATCGTAAAATAGGAGATCTGGAAGGTGACCTTTGCTCTGCAGTTGGGAAGTCCACTGAGTGTGAGGATGAGTATAGTGCAGCTGACTTCTGACCTTCACTAAAGAAACCCGACCATAACATTTTTAGTATTACAATTACATTTTATAACTGCTCACACGGTGGGCAATATCTTTTTAAAGATGCACTAATCAATCATCTTTATATCACCGATGGATCAAATGCCTTGGTTTGATGTGTGTTGGTGGTAGTGGCAATGCACAGAGAATTACTACCCAATTTGACTGTTTCCCCTTCAGCTTTATGGAGTGTTTTACCTCATTGTTTTGGTTTTACAGTCCGCTAACTCCGGCCTCATCAATCCCATCTAACCAGTAGCAGCAGGAAGCTGTTTCCAGCAACAAAGCTGTGATAAATCCAGCGTCAGTGCCAAATGGCAGACAACAAACCGGCGCTGAAATGAGAGTGAATATCAGACTGACATGAATCATGGGGTTCAACCATGAATCCAAAGGAATTCTGACGTTGCTCGGAGTCTGCTGGATGTGCTGTTTGCTTGCACGTTGGTCAGATCAGTTTTATGATTATGTTTTCTGTAGTCGGATATCGTATTTTTGCAAAAATGGGCAACTATTACCATAACTTTCCTTATTAATTATGTAACATTATAGGCCCCAACGTGAACTGAATTAAAAAAAAATGCATGAGCAGTTCAGCGAGTTTAGTTTAGACAGCATCAATGTAGAATCATTCACACAGATTACATTAGTAACGAAACAGAAGTCGTAAAATAAATAATTAACGAGGCCATTGGACGCAGCGGTAGAACATTCTGGCAAAGCGGCCAAACAATCACATCAAGTCCCACAACCTGCAGCAGCAGCAACATCCACTCCTACAATTTACACCCATGTGCCACATAAACTGAAATATGCAACACTGCTGGGATAACCCGTATAGATATGGTAGGGCCCTCCTAGGCGAGTGCAACACGAGAGGAGCACGTTAATTGTTTTTTTCCGCACTCTTTTTTTATTTGTTTTGTCAATCGGGGAGGGACCATCAACTTTAACTTCACGTCATGTTCGGGCAAAAACACCTGCCCCTCCAAATTCCGTTGTGTGTGTGTGTGTGTGTGTGATATATGTAGGCTAATAAAGTTGTGTTGGTTGTGTGTGGTAGGAGGGGTGGCTGTCCTGGACCTATAGTGCACACACAGCTCGTGTGATGTGTTTGCGTTGTACTTAAGAAATGAGCTCTATGTTTTGGTGATAGAACTCACTCCTTCCATTGGACGAGGTTCGCGTTATTTTGTGTTTTCAGAGCTGGAATTGTCATATGTAACTTTTGCAGTACTATAGGAGCGGACATAGTAAGTTGGGCTGGTAGCTCGAAGATTAGATTAGATTAGAAGACTTTATTAATCCCTATAGTGGGGGAAACTCATTTGCCACTGAATCAACTCATACAGACAACAATAGACAACAACAATTTCCACAGAGCACAAACAGACAGAAAACACATTATAACAACTAAATAACAGCATAAAATGCCATATGAGACATCAGAAAGATGCTAAATCTAAAAACCACATTAAGTCACAGTTTGCTATTGAACTTAACGGTTGGAAAAAGTCAGTCTTTGCTCTTTAACTTCTCCAATACGACGTACCTTTGGCGTGACTTTGATCAAATATGGTTATTTATGCTGGAGGGAGGGTAATGCACTCACTCGAGAGGGTCGAGGAAAAATAGTTGTGATCCGCCTTACTCTGCCTCTCACTTCCAGGGTCGGTTGGATTGGCTAAGTTTAGGCATGAGGAGGGAGATTGGTTAGAGTAGGGTACACAAATATCAGGGTTAGTCAATCAGAGAGAGAGTGGGGCTGGTAATGCCTCGGATAAAGTACAATATATATAGAGCAACTGGGAAGGTCCGATGACATCATTCTGCATACACATTAGCTTAATGTTTCTATTTTGTTGTAGGTAGAGTGTATTTTCTCGGCGCAATGGGCTTTGGAACAATGGCCATTTGTTTTTGGGATCAACGGCTGTCGGACAGATGGGCTTTCGGTCCAAGGGGACATTTTTCGGACCATTGGGGTTTAGGAATAATGGGCCGTCAGGAACAATGGAATGGCACCCATTATCTTGGGAAATATGTCTGGGATTGATTTTGGGTTGAATCAGCATCCACATCTGTCTGCTTACCGTCTGACAGACGAGGGTCAAGCAGCAGCAGCTACGTCTGAGGATGATGGCTCCTGTTCCTTATATCTGAGCAGTGAACAGAGACGGATGATGCTGCTACAAAAGCATATTCATCGTCAAGTGGTAAACAGGACCCGTTAAATGTTTTATTTTCCACAGTCACATAATCCAGGGAACATAACGAGTTATTGACTGGTATTCATTGCGATAGCACCCTGTGTGTTTTAGCAGGCCTGTGATTGCCCTGAGTGGCCAATAAATTCAGCGATAAAGCTTTTAATGAGTGTCTTTGTGTTGCCATTTGTCTCCATTGTCGGTTCACAGTGATGACCAATCTGGGGCCAGATGCATAAAACTAACGAAAACTCTGGCACAAAGACGTGAGATATGCAGACACGTTCTTTTCCTCAGCTTTATAAAGTGGCGCTTATACGCCCGGATCTGTTTTATAAATCTCCCTCGTTATGAAGCAGGGCGCACTAACAATAGGCCATTAGTATGTTTTTGTACAGGGCGGACGAACCGGGAAAAGGTGGCGGTCAGAGAAAAGGTCGTAATTACAAATCCGTCTGCTACTTCAGCACCTTGGACAGTGCCACGGATTCATCGATACGCAGAACAGTTCGGCTACTGATGTTTCAGACTAGAACCGAACCAAACCATGGTCCAGTTTGATCCCGATCGAGACCCCCCCCCCCCCCCCCTAAATACATCCTAAATATCACGCAGATGGACAGCGGAGGAGTAGATTATGCTCCGTGTCGGTGTCACCATAGGAATTCATTGTAATTGACACACTGTTGTGTTTAAAGGAAGAAACTATAAACCTTTACAGCCAACTTTCAATTCCACAGAGCTAAGTGGTTGATACTAAACGAAATGTATTTGAGTTTCACTGTTAGTCAGCCTCTCACTGATATACTGAGATTATTGTTGTGATTTATTTCCTTTTATGATATGCTTTTAAATCAGCATGTAAAGTGTATGTTGGATGAGCCCACATTTCAGATCCGCTAGATTCTTGTAGCGCTTTTCTCTGCGTGAGTCCATTTCTTCCAGCAGCAGAGCACATGTGGATCACTTGTTGTGAGCCAGTTTTTTTTTTCTTCTTTGATACAGATGTTCAGTCAAAGTATTCGCACGATGTGCGAGTGCGTTTCTCATTTTGACATGTAACAACTATCACCTTCATATTTATTGGTGAGAGATATTCTCCAACAGAGAAATGGTTTATGCTTGCTTGGAACCCCAACAGGATAGATATTTCATTTCAAATTTATTTACAACCGTCACAGATGCTTGGCTTGACGTTAGTTCAATTATTTCCATAAAGTGAAACTTCTTCAAACGCTGATGAGTGAACTGGCAGCAGTCGATGCCGACTGAGAGCCGCGGCAGCCAGCGACCAAACTCTCTTTCCCAAGAGCTTTGCAGCAGCACTGACACTTTTATTGCTGTTTATAACTTAATTCTGAAAAGTTGCAGCCCGTACAAACAACACGAGTTGAGATCATTGCCACCATCATTGCAGTAAACTAAATTGTGCTAGTTTTACAGATTATGTCAAAACAAAGCCTTAAAACCTAAAGTCTATGTGATCATCATCAGAATATTTAGGAAGCCTCTCGCCACGCTGACCGCTCGGTGAGACTATGAACACTTCCTCAGTCATGAAGCGTTCGCCTCAGCCCCCATCGCCCCAACTCGTTTGTAAGTGTTGTGAACTTTGTGTGAATAGATAAAAGTACATTGGGTTACATTTGCAAAATTATGTATTTTTATTTTCTTTTGCTAACATGTATCAATTTACAGAGCTAAGAGACATATTTAGCGTTAGAAAATTAGAAAATGAGTTAGCTCGGGCGATCTTGATTGTTAGTTGCCAGATTTTGCGAGTGTGTTGCTTCCGTAAAAAAAATCCTCAAATCAGCTGCCGTCTTGAATCCTAGATTAACATGTTATCGTGCTATGGCTGCATGGTGGAAATGTTGATCATGTCAATGAAGGTTTGGAAACATTAAACCAAAAATGATCTCGATGATGCACATCGATCTGTGCAAATGTTCACACACTGAAAGAGAGAGGAGCATCGCGTGAACTGATGTGAACAAAGAAGGATTCGTTTCAAATACTCTGTTGAAGAGGTATGTAATTATGGGAAAGCGAAAAAAGTTGCAAAATCCAGGATTCATACTTAAGACAGCATTTGTAATCTGTCACGAAAATCCAAGGGATCAAATGTCTCCTCCTGGCAGTCCGACCTGCTGAGAAAAAATGCATTGCAACGCCAAGAAGAAACCCAACACCAAAGAAACAACAACATACCCAAAAGGATCTGGAAGGTTGGCCTTATCTAAACTGCTAAATAAAATGTATGCCGATTGAACATCTGATTGGAATTGAGGCGATGGAACCATTGGACATCCAGCATGACGCAACTCAAGCAGATTTCAATCCCCGGGCTGGAGGTTGCCGCAGAGCCTCAAGTGGAACTGAAGGACTCTACTTTCTGGACAGATAGCTCTTCTGTGCTGGGATGTATCCACAATCGGAGGAAAATATTCCATTCTTTCGTGGACAAGTTTTAGTGATCCATGACCCGTCTTGAGACAAACATTGGAGGCATGTGAGCTCCAAGGACAACCCAGCTGATGACGCATCACATGGACGGCCGATGAAAATCTTTCTGAAGTCGTCCAGATGGCTGAAGGTTCCCGAGTATCTGGAGCGGGAGGAAACTGACTGGCCAGAGATTCTTGTGAAACTGGAAGAAATTCCTCCAGATTATCCGGAGGTTAAAGAAAAGGATGTTTACAGTGTGAGAACTGACGCTTGGATACTGAAATTGAGAGAACCACACTTTCTGTTTAAATCAAAGAAACAAATCATGCTGACCTTGGCTCAGGTTGGACACTCTTGAAATCCTTAAAGGACAAAATGAATCAGCTCAAGATGACCGATGGAGGACAACATGGAGGACAACATGGAGGACAAAATGGAGGACTGCGAAGGACGTAAGAGAAGCAGAACAATCCACCATTTGCTTCGGGGCAAATACTTTACTCTTTCCAGGAATTTGCGCTCTTGAATAATGGAAAACAAGTGAATAAAAGCAGCTGCAGCAGTTGTGTCTGCATGTAGGCTGTGCTGTCCGAGTTGGTTTGTTATCACGTCAAACTGGAGTAATTGCACTGTATGAAAATGGGGAGCATATGTTGATACTCTATTAGAATATGTTTAATTAAGATTTAATTGTATAGTATGTCATAAAAGAATATAAAAAATGTCATAGTATACTATGTCATTAAGGTCATATTATTGTGAGAAATATAATTATAAAAACTATAACATAGTATGCAATGAAATGTTTGAAAAGGGCGTAGTATGACGTAAAACATCATAGAAATGTAGTAGTATAGAATGTCATAAAACATAAAAAGTCATCGTATATGAAGTCATACACATGTTCATCCAAATCTGGATCCTGGATACGTTCTTCTGCACCTCTTCACTCAAACCAGTGGAAACCGAGGGCAGTGTGTGAAAAGGTTCACTGGTTCCTGTCGTTGCCACCAGTGCTTCCCAGCGGGATCAGGTTAAAGGTATCAGACTGTACGACGTGGAAAGAGGCGAGAAGGAGAAGTCCACGGTAACATTTGAAGGCTGATTCTGCAGCTGAGATGAGGTTACTGAAGGCAATAGGTGAAAAAAAACAGTTTAAAAATAAAGAGAAGAATAAGAGGAAGTTAAGGGAAGAGTGTGTTCGTATTAGAAGTGTGAGTAGGCACAAGCAGGTTTTCCTGGACGAAACATGAGTAATTTAATGCACAGACACTCTAATGCAGTACTTGCTGACGTATGGACATTACAGCAAAACTCTCATGGCCCACACCCAACATATTTATTCTTCAGAATTCCGACTAAACCACAGTCTGGTGTTCGGCCTGCAGCTTTTCTTTTCTATTAATCCCCAAGAGCGTTTTTACTGAAGATGAAAGACGCTCGTCAGCACCACCCTGCCTTGTATTCACACCACTGCTACCCAGAGCACAGCCGCCTCCTGAAACCGAAGAAACCCTTAAAACTACGAGGACGTTAAAATGTTTTACATTCATTTTCTTTGTACCCACACTGTTTAAATCAGTGATACTGTAATAAATAGCTCAGATAACGACACTTAATTCTCCGGACCTTTGCGCTCTGTTAAAACCAGACAGCCTCACTAATTGGCAGGACTTAATGGATGCAAAGCCATTGAAATGTAATCTGGACATGTGCTTGGAACTACTACACCATTTGCTCTGCGATGTTTCACATCTAACGAGGGGAGACAGGAGAAAGATCTGACGTCCGAGAGTCAAATTCTTTCTGCTGCTCAGAAGACAGTTAAACGGGTCTGATGGTTTCCTGCAGGGAGATTTTCTACCGGTGACACCGATGTAATCGACCTCTTAGTGTGGTTTGTTAGCACCGTTCCTGCGCAAAACACTTAACACTCCGGTGGAATGCGGACACGTCGGCTCTCCAGGAAAGCAGCACTTTGTTCGCTTTCATCCCTGGCCGTCTGCAACCTGACAGCTTCCTGTGTGTGGGCGGTGCGTTCGACATGTGCAACAACACGGCATCGAGGAAATGTCGCTACGGCACTTCGCGATGACGTCAGTGGCGTTTCACCACAGAGAGAAGTTGTCAAGGAAGGAAAAACGTTCACAGAAGAGGCACGTGAAACCTTGTTTACAGGCCTAAAAGAGGAAAACAATTGTTTGGCCACAGTTTTGTCACCCAGTCCAAAATCCCAAGATATTTGATGTACAATGAAATTAAACAAAGAAAAGCAGCAAATCCTTACATCTGAGAAGCCAGAACAAGAACGTGCGAAGAATTTCCTCCGTGAAGAAACGCCGTAAAGTGCCAGAATGAGTTTTGAAGTTATTCAAAGTTCGTCAGCTTTAGAGGTACGACAATGTTTTCTGTAGGATTTTACCTCCTCTTGGGGGGGTTGGGGGGGGGGGGGGGGGGGGGCACGCTCCCCTGGAAGAAAATGTAGAACATTTCATAGTTAAAAGCATCAATCTGGTGTGCTTTTAGGAGAAAAATCCAGAGATTAATGAGGGAATTTGTGCTGAAAGAATCTAATCATAAACACATTGGTTGTATACGACCGTGTACGTGTTTCAAGACCGTTCAGGTGGGACGACGACATCGCCGCAGACCTCTGAGAACAGTCTCGCTGTGAGCCCCGGCCCTCCCTGAAGGGTCAGAGGGCGAATCATGAGCGGATCGTTTGAGAAAAGCAATCACTTTGACACCTGTTTCAACTCAGTACTCGCTTTCCCAGCACGTCATTTAATCCTGCATTAACTTTAATTCGTCCCTTGTTAGTGTCATTAGTATTATTACAGATCAATCGTGAAAAAACAGTCTGTAATTAGTGTTTAGAGTTATTTTCTTTACCTCAGTGGGTGTTGATCAGCCGGTCTCGTTACTGCTCCACTGACGGCAGTAAATGGGTGACAAGACTCGCTGAGTCAGGTGACTTGAAAACCAGACTCTCATTAATTAGTGACTTGTGCTCTTGCGAGCACTAAGTCCACCGCCCCGGACGATGGGTGCTGTAAAGCTCACCGCCGGATCTCTGAGCCACCACTGGATCTCTGAGCCACCACTGGATCCAGGCAGCGAAAATAACTCAAGAGCAAGATGATGGATTTAGTTTGGACTAAATTCCACTGAGGGAACTGAACCCGGGTTCACAATGATGAAACAATTACGCAAGAGCACATTTCTGTCACGATTTGTAACATTTGCCAAAAAATGTCTCGCACTCGCAGAGCGGACGTTCTCCAGATCATCTTCGTAATTGCTGACCTCACATGCTCCCATTGTGAGAGCTTTCTTTGGGAAAAAGCAAAGCTCCAGAGTAAGAGCAACAACAAGAGCAAAAGTGGTCGTAAGAGTCTTCGCCTGAATTAGTTTTATGGTGACATTTTACCTCACAGACGGACATCCTGCATCTCCCCTTGAAGGACCCTTGAAGGACTAAATGCACTTGAAGCAGTGCAGCATATTTGACGAGGTTCATGTACTTGCAACATGGCTGAAGGCCTTTACTGTGAGTGTCTTTGTATCAAAGTCTACGCGGGGAAACGCCTGGATGTATAATACATCATTAAAAACGTCTGCACATCCTCCTGAGACCAGCTGTCAGTCTTGTGAGACTTTGACCTTGGCTAGAAGCTGTTAATATGTCACTCTATTAACTTTTATTATGTTTTGGGGCGATAAAGTAACCGCTTAGATTCCAATCTGTGGTCAGTTTATCCAAATAACGCCTGTTTGGAAACTTGCTCTGATCATGTTCAGAGATATGAAGCCGCTGCCGGGAGCAGACTTCAGTGTTCGCTGGTAAAATCATACTTAATCACAACATGCTGCATGTTTGCAGAACGTTAGTGTGGCTCGAACACAGCGTCAGTCTATGTGTCAAAGGCAACATTAGCAAACATGTTTTAGCGTGAGTGTGTTGCTATCTTTGTGAGGACATTGCAGTTTGGGGCGTTCTGCTCCGCACTACTTGGAAGGACTGTTTGAGTTTAAAGACCTGGTTTTGAGGTTAAGCTCAGAGTTAGGTTTAGGTTGAACTCTGTGATCACATCAGCTGCTCGATCCTCAAACACAGTCACGGTTGACAGACGATGTTTCATTGTTGTTGAATTTTTTATGTCAAGACGGCGGCCATTTTATCTGCCCCCATGTTTCTGTTGCTGCTCTTGACTTTCTTTCCTGACGCAACTTTAAAAGTTTGCACTGGTGTTTCTGTTTTTTGCTCCGTTTGGTTTCTTCTCTTCTTGTTTTGCATAAATGTGCTACGACTGCCTTTTGTTGTGCAACCCGTGTGTCGCAGGACGACAATGACTGACCCTTCAACACTTTGTGAGGAACAATTTTAGATTTAAGCCATTATAGTTTTGGGGCATTTCTGTATCGTGGCGGTGTTTTGGCAAATCAGACGTGGTGCGTGAGCGTCTTATCATCATAGTAGCCCCCCTACAGTTAACTAGTCATATTTCATTAACAGCTTTGTATTTGTCAGTACTATAAACATCTGGACAGATGTAAAATGATGCCCCAAGGCTCCAGAAATCTGAGTAAACACTATCATTTGTGAAAAACATTCCCTTACACCTGCCTTAAAAGATGTTTTTATTCCCCCTGGAAGCAGAAAGACATCTGTAATTTAATTGACCTTCATATTTTTTGGGAAGACTCTCTCATTAGCACAGTTACGAGCTGTTTACGAGATCCAGACATCAAGTTTTATTCTTCACATATACGTCACATAACGTTGACATCTTGACACGAGTTCCCTGCAGACAAAGACTTTATGCTCTGAAGTGACAAAGTTTCATGTTAATCAGTGTCTCACGTCAACATTAAGGTTCACATTAAGTTTATTAAGTGTGACACCACACAAAAATGTAATTCTCTCACACATCTGTATTACTTTATGTATGTATATTATACATTTATGTGTATGTGAGCACTATAGAAGGCTGCAATACTGGTGAAATCATCCCGCTCTTCTCTTCTTGTTGGCATTTGATGAAGTCGAGCTTGACTCCTCGACTTCATCTTCTTTTACTATTATTATAAGTTTGTTTTCTTCTGTTCTTATTGTAGCTCATTTGAATGAGGTGCTGGTCCAGCGCTGTGGTCACTCGCGGTCATTTTAAATGTGCTGGACCCAAAAAGACTGACTTTGATTCCAGGGAACGGTTGCACAGCTTTTTAATGATGTTCCTCCCGTTTGAAATGAATGAAGTCTATTATCAGTCATTCTTTCTTGTCATGCGCTACACACACACACACACACACATTGGAAAAGAATCATTCATTGCTCCTCGGAGGCTTTTGGGAACCTGAACCACTAATTCATATCCTTGGAACGACCCGCTCCATGAACTTGCCAAGAAGTATGAAAATAAATGAGGGATTTGTTTGGAATGGTGATTGAAAAAGAAAAGTGTCTTTTGACGGTTGAGAACGGACAAAAACGACATTTGTGGTTGAAAGAAATGGCAAAACACATTTGTTCTTGTTTGTTTGTTTTCCTGCAAATTAACGTTGCGTTAACACACATTAGTAGCTTTATTGTATTAATCATTATTATTAGAGACCAATGACTTCATAGTTTATGTGAGGATTTTCAGTCCGTGTGTATTATAGCACAATGACTCATGACCTTTAGCTCTGCATTCAACACCATTGACCATCACATCCTGTTACAGAACCCAGAACATGATGTCATTAAAGGAACCACACTACGGTGGTTTGAACCCTTTTGTTTGTAAATGTGCCCTCCATGCACATGAACGGTTCTGTGCTGCACGGGACCAAATCTATTCACTTTGTTCAAGCTTTCTTTAGGCAATATTATATAAAACGCTGCATGAGCTAGTTAGCTAAACTCCACGCATATCTTAAGGACATAAACACCTGGAGGACCTGCACCTTCCTGATGTTAAACTCAGACAAAACTGAAGATGTGACTTCACTCTGAATACCTCTGAAATAGATGAATAATGATATGGTTACTCCAGTGGCGGGCCGTGGATTTTATACCTGGGCCTTCAGTGCTGTTCTCCACTTCTAATAACCTCATTATGACGTCACAGCTACGGGTTATTATTTGTTTCGTGTAAAAGCCGCATATTCACATAACACTGCAACATTTGACAAATGAAATAAAATGTGCAGATACATGAATACGAGCATGACGGGACGCTGTGTCCAAAACGGACAATATAGTCCAAATCAATGTAACACAATGACAAACTCACAAGAGCAGTCACATATATTCATATGACAACAAAGCAACAAATCAATCCAGCAGACCTGCAGCGGATCCAGCATATGCATATTCCACCACACGAGCACGAGCCATTCAAATACTATTCATAAAAACGCCACGATAGACAAATGAACAGTAGAGGTAAACAAACGAAGTTCACTTACCAAATGCTGTCTATGCTGACAAAGAGTTTAATCCCAGTGCATCAATTCCAGTAAGAAGTCCAACCAGATCCGCGGCCGGTCGATGGTCCGTTTTCCGCCGCAGTTCGGTGGTCGCCTTCGACCGCGTTCGGTGGTCGTCTTCGGCCGTGGACCGGCGAAGGGCGGGCCGCGGTTGTGAGTTGTAGATCCACTCGAGTCTCTCCAAAAGTACCGACGCTCAGTTAAAATGAAACACATTCACAGCCATAACATGTGCAACGCTTCTGACGCTGCATACAAATCCTTTTCCTGGCTGGTCAGGGCTGCTAGCTGTGGGGTCGTTTCTTACTGTCCAGTTTGTTCAGAAATGTCCTTCTTGAGAAAAGCGTTCCCAGTAACTCCGCCACTAAATCCGTTTCTCCTCCTTCCGCCATTTCATATTAAAAAAACAAAGCTAGGTAAAATGTCTTTCAAATATTTCCGCTTGAACTCTGTCTGCTACAAAGCTCTGCTAGCAATCATGTTTCGCGGGCACATTCAATTTCACTTTATTTGATATGGACATCACAGTAGCATTAGAATTGTAACATACATTTATGCACAAAGCCCAGATGCACTGTGTTAAGTGTTTGTAGCAAAATGCTAATTTACAACACCTGAAACAAAATGCTAATTTACAACACCTGAAACAAAATGCTAATTTACAACACCTGTCCATAGTCACGTGTCCGCCCACTGACCAATCACAGCACACTCTGCACCTTGCTGGCAGAGAGGCATCTGGACTCTGAGCTGACGTAACTAGGCCTGCAAAATATGCTCTGGTGCGGCCATGAATCCCAAACTAAAGATCTGATTGGTTGAATCAACAATATCGTCCCCATTCAATTTAAACTGCACATGGCAGCACTGGGTGAGTCTGCAGGCTGGGGCCTCTCTTCTTACTAGAGACACAGAGGTGAAATCTGATTGGATAAAAGCTCTACTTAAAACAAGCTGCACTGGAAGCAGAGCAACTGAGGAGCACAGTAGCTGTGCAATGAGAAAATAAGATAATGGGGAAAATATTTTTATAAATTATAATACATATAAGAAAAAATTAAATGTATTTAAGAACACATATTAAATGATAAAATAGCTATAACTTTGTGATTCTGTTTAGGCCAGCAGAGAAGGCTTTGCAGGCCCTGACGGCCCGCCACTGGGTTACTCTGCGGTGGCCTGGCAGACAGCATGGAAATGAGTCCATGCGTTTGTTACTTCTAGACTAGATTACTGAAATTCCTTTTTATCAGGCTGCTCTAATACATCACAGATCATATTACTGCTGTATTAGCTTCTCTGCTCTGGCTCCCTGTAGAATCCAGAACTCAATTTGAAAACCTTCTCCTCACCGACGAAGCCCGAACTGGTCGGGCACCATCGTATCTTGAAGAGCCTGTTAGCTCATCAGAGAGCTGTGAGCCCGGGACGCAGTGTTACTTCTGATTGATTTGAAATCTCAAGAAGACACAAAGCTGAAGTCTGTTTTACAGCCGAACTTTCCAAAGTGCATATTTAAAAAAAAGATCATTTCGGTCTTAAAACTTAACACATTTTCTGATTAGAATAGTTTGTATACATTGTGCTATCTGCATTGCTAGAAGGTAACTTACTTATTGCACAGTAACTGGAGTCAAATCCCCGTCGATAAGAATTGCACCAGTTAGAATAATCACAGGCAAACGCTGCTGGAGCTCATGTTTGGAGAGCGAATGGAAGTGGACCCTTTGTTTAAGGCTTGCTGGTTACTTGGAATGCTGGATAATAAGCTGACAATAAGATACATTTTGTTTTGTTTTCCTTCATTCTTGCCGTTGCAGCAGACGAATGTACGAATGCGTCTGAACACCTGCTGCATCCGCTTCCTGTGTAGAGTCCCACACGGCGACAGTGGAAGCATCACAACTCGTTCACTGTTGTGGATTCATGTGGAGATTATTTTTGATAATTTATTCAGCCTAGAAAGTTTCATAATAAAAAAAAGGCCCAAGTTGACGTCTTTAAATTGTTTGTACGATGATATAAAACAGGAAAAGCAGCAAATCATCACCTTTGAGAGGCCAGAACCAGACGTTTCCATGACAACTGAAACAGGACACAAGGATAAATTAAATCAATACAAAATAAAGCGAAATAACAAATGAATCTGATTGAAAGCAGGTCGATCGTGAAAGGCCAGTGTCACCACACAGTTCAGCAAATAAAGCTGGTTTATTGATATTGGAGCCAACATGTGACAACTATAACTTCTAAAGTGATCATATTTAGCTATCGTGCCTCTGCGATAAGGATCATTGTGTTACGCTGTTAAATACGTTAAAACAAGTCGTGTTAGGGAGGGCCAGTCACACAAAGCTCCTCCAGCATGTAGCTCCGACACATTCTGTAGTCTCAGTTATCGTGTGAGAAACGATGAAACAACCAAAACACGAGGCTCTAAAACGCGAACCTTTCAAACAGCTCACTGGAATTCTACCCTATTCCTAATTACACCCATGCGCCTGAGCGTATTCCAAGCTCTGCCTTCAGTTTCCATTTGGAACGATTTGTTGGTAACCAGATATAAGACGTGGGCTTTGCTCACTGACTGTTGTTCTTGGGTCAGTCACTGATATCAGACGGCCGAGGCGTGTTTGGAGAAGCGCCCGTTTGGCTGCAGATGGAGATCTGGTGAGCCGCCGGCCACAGAGCGGGGAATAAGTAGTTGAAGAACGCCGTCCAGACCTGAGGGGCTCATTAAAGCTCCCTCTGAGGGGGCGGAGTTCACAGCATCACGTGACTCATTACAGACCTTTTCCACCTTCTCTGCTGTGAAACCAGTACAGCAGCGGGATCCTTCTGAAGGACTGGGCCCGTGGAGGCGTGTGCATCCGGTTCAGACTGACGCTGCTCCAACGTCACGAAATACGAGGCCGACACGCACGGGGCCTTCTGTGTCATCGGTCAACTCATTAATCCGGCAGCGTCGTTTCACTTCAAGACAGGACGGACCACGAGAAAAACAATGTTGCAGTTCAAAGGTAAACACATCATTAAAAGGTTTGAGTCATTTTCAACACCTTGTCATGAAGGAAATACCAGAGTCTTGCGTTCATTGTTTATGTCCTGCAGTCGCCTAGTTTTATGAGGTAACGCTTGGTAGAGATGACGTACCTCAATAACATTCCCTGACTCCTTTCTGAGTGTCTCACTTCATTAAACAATTAAAGAAATGACAGGAACGCTGAAGTTGTTTCATCAGTTTCTTGGCCTCGTCTCAAACGATTTCCTTGAATCCGGACGGAGCTCTGGGACACCTCTTGTGTCCTCGCTGGACTTTCTGGGAAATGCACGAAAACAATAAGACCTAATCTAGCACAGTCACACCAGCTGGCTCTCAGCTATTTGACCGAAAATCCTTGTGATTTTGATTTCGCCAGCAAACAGGACCAGGCGCCGGGGCTCTTAAGGCCGCATTCAGTGTACTGCTGGAAATAAGTGAAGCCGACCAAACATCCGCAGACCGCTGCACGTGCGGCGCAGGGTGCCGTGCCGTCGTCACCGGTTTGTCTGAGCCGTCATGATGCGGGTTGTGAGTCAAATGCAACCCGCCACAGTTTCACAATGAACATATGTTTTGGTGGTGGTCTGCATCTACCCGGGGATTCTACAACATATCCTACGCTGACATTCACACCTTCCTAAATATGCATTATTCAACGAACCTATAACTCAACATATAAAAACATATTTAAATAGCAGCTATAAAATGCCTGTATTTAAAAAAACGCAGCGTAACTTCTGTCCATCTATTTGTTCGGCACCGGAGCTGCTGTGGGTCAGTGAGGCCGGGCTGTGTGTTTATTTCAACATCTGGTATTTTATTGCGAGAAGCTGAAGGACAATAAATGGTGATAAGTGGTGGTAGCATTAAAACCTGCAGCGTCAATCACAGTTTCACCTCCAAATAACGGTCCGACTTGCAAAGGTTTAGCAGCCTTTTAACAAGAGATCCGAGTCTCTGTCAGCAGTGTTAGTGCGTCAGTCACTAAGAGTGATGCTCGTACGTTTTAAGGGTTCATTACTTCTGCTTATCCATTGGTTTTGTATTAGAAAATAAAAATGTAATCAAACCCCTGCTGCTCCCAACGAGGACCAGAAGGGGTTGTTATAAAATCAGTCATTGAAGTAACAGCACCATTTAAAAAGTATCAGTTTGTTCCCTCCTTTGTTCTCCTTTGTTCTTTATCACCAATCATTTTGCAAATATTGGAGCGAGAAGGACGAGGACCCTCATTTCCTTTACCCTCAACCAAGACCAGTCCTGTTTGCTGGTGAGACCTTTAGCCCTTAACTCTGTTTCTTTTGAACTTTACAACCCTGAAGTTTCCATCAGAGTGCAAAAAAACAACGTCGCAACGAAGGCAGACGCTGCGGCTTTAACGGCCGCCTTTGAATTTCCGTACACTTGTTGTGGATAAATGAGTCACGTACCATCAGTGAAGCTTGTAATATGTAAACGTTTTATGGGCAGTGGTGCCCTAAAGGTTAGCGAAGCAGGCTTGTGACCAGGAGGTCGCTGGTCGTGTGCGTGCGTGCGTGCGTGCACGAATTGAATTGTATTTATTCACGTAATCCTGAACGAGGGAGAATAATAATGAGGGACATTTCGGAGCAGAGAGGATGTCGGGTCGGGTAAACCACCGGAGTTTCACCCAGGAGACCGCTCAACACGTCACGGGTCTAACAAGCAGTCGCTGCGTTGATTCACTGGTCACGTGACTTTCCTAAAACCTAAACAAGCACTTCTGTTGCCTAAACCTAACCAAGTTGTTTCCTGTGAAGACAAAAGTTTATTTTGAAAAGACGGTACAAGCGGTGAGCGGACATCGGTAAGAAAACACACGTCAGATATAATGCGGATGTTGCGTGAGCATGTTGTGTTTAATGTGGCTCTGGTACCAAGTTTAAAGGTAAATGACGTCTTATTCTCATGTTTGGATTATTTAAATTAAATGTGGGAAAAAAAGCTTCTCTTTTCTACACAAACTAATAAAAGTCTCAGCTCTGTGTTTGAGGGCAACGTAGCACAATTTAAAGAAACGGAAGCATTTAGTTTTATAGCTTCATTATCCTGGACTGTTTGGATTAAAGGGATTAAAGGGAATAAAGGGGAGAAATATTGCTTTTTAGCCCCTTAGCGAGCTTCACATTTATGGTGGATTTACATTTCAGGGTTGAGGCTGAGGCCTTTAGGAATGTGATGGATGCTGGTTTTATTGAGGGGTTTGGTGATTGGCTTTCATCTTTGGAAAAGTTTTCATTTGCGAACACAAGGCAGCTTTCTGCCGCTGTTTGTAATAATGTTCGCTGAATGGACTGAATGTTTTTATTTTAAATCAAAAAAACAAAATGTGTTACAGAGGCAGTAAAGATATAATAGAGGTACCGGCCTTGATTACTTGGTTTAAAGACTTAAAACAGTTAAAAATGTCAGAATCTGCAGCTGATTCTGTCCATTTATGTTCTGCATGTTCTCACAGGTATGCACAATGTTATTTATGTATTTATTCAATCAAACAACTGATCAGTTGTATTTTCACTAAATCCCGTCTTTCAACACAACGGTTTAAAGGCTTCACTATACTTTAAATATACAGGACTGTCTCAGAAAATTAGAATATTGTGATAATCCCCATACGTGTGATTTAGTTTACTGAACCAAGCTGAGTGTTTTTCAAGGCTCAGGAAACCCTTGCAGGTGTTTCGAGTTAATTAGACGATTCAAGTGATTAGTTGAATACCCTACTAGTATACTTTTTCATGATATTCTAATATTTAGAGATAGGATATTTGAGTTTTCTTAAGCTGTAAGCCATAATCAGCAATATTAAAAGAATAAAAGGCTTGCAATATTTCAGTTGATTTGTAATGAATCCAGAATGCATGACATTTTGGTTTTTTTAATTGCATTACACAAAATAAATAATTTTCTGAGACAGTCCTGTATTTAATATATTCTCGTCTAAAAACGAAGTTAAATAGTTTAAAGGTTAAAGTATTCAGATCAGACTTTAAAACCCACCACATGTCATTCATGCATAACTTGTGGAATGTAATCAAATCCCCCAAACGCCCAGAAACAACTCTGAGGACGGCCGATGTGTCTTCACTGGTCGCTGCAGCACTTCATGCGAGTGAACAAAAATAAGATCAGCTGTTTTTGGAAGCTGTGCTTTCAGAGGGTTAAAGGTCGTTCTGCTGTTTATCGCTCACTTGTCGACCGTATTTCACCATTTTGACTCATCGCTTTGCGTGTGAAGGCCTGCCGGTTGCACAAGCAGAAGCCCGGGAGGTAATGAAGCCTCCAGAGAGTTTCACACCATCAAGAACCTGATGCGCCTGCTCTCCAATTTTCTAATACTAACTCACTCGGACGTCCATGTTTAAACTGGGCGTTAAATGAGAACAGCGTGAGGAGGCTGCTTCCTCTGGTCCTTTGAAAGTTGGATCCAGTTGGTTGCCAGCGCCTGCTCACCACGCTGTATATTAAATCCTGTTTCCCGCCGCGGACCACCCGACTGTTGTTCCTGGACAGCGTGGGGTAAATGTGAACCTCTGCGTGTCAAACAAGGCTTCGAATGTTTTGTCTTTCTTCAGCTCTGAAGTGAAGTCAAACCAGACGGAGGAGTCGTGTGCTGCGTTCGCACTGCGGCCGACTGGTTTAACCTGATCTGGTTTTCTTTTCTTTCTTTGCTCCTCTCGCACGCGGAGAACTGATGGTTTCTGTTCAGCGGAGTCACGACTTTTCAATGCATGTGCAGCATTTGTGGTGCAAATGTACTTATAGACTTGTACTCAAAAGCAACACACGCGCCGGCAAAGACGGCGTCTTGTGTTCGGTACTGAGATGATTCCTCGAGTCTTCTATCAGATGATGAACAGATGAGTTTTTGAGAACCGTTTACTTTGTACTTTTTTAAAGAAATGGATGAAATAATTGAAATCAAAGGATATCTTGAAGATGGATAAAAACACTGACAATGGTTTCTATTATTTCATCCCCTTATTAAGAGTAGTCTTTAATAACGCAGTAGAGCTCAGCAGCACAAACTACAGACTCAAAAATGATTCTGATGTGAAGGTTATCTATCTGTCTATCTGTATCTATAAGATGTTCTTGCAGCACCGTTGCATTACACTGCACTCATTTCAGAGAAGTTTGTGAGCTTCTCAGATTACATGTAATGCAAACAGTGCTTGAATAATTGAGGCAGAAATCAAGCAAATGACGTCTTCTAAATGAAGATTATTGTTTTGGGGAGATGGGGTTTACAACACTAATCCCAGTATTCAGAGGTTAGGAACCACGAACCGCCATCTGCTGGTGAGAGCAGTGTAGTGATACATTCACACACTGCAGGTGTTTCCTGAGCATCTTATTTATCGAGCTGTCATCTATTTATTTCTTCATCTTGTATATTTAACACTCTTCATGTGTTTGTGTTCCTGCTTCTTAACCTGCTCTGAATGGAGAGAACTAGAACTTTAAAAAAGTGTTTTTACATGCAAATAATAAAACTGTTTGTTAAATCTCATGAAAAGATCAAAACCAGCGATGAGTTTGTCCGTCTCAGTACCGTCTGACTCACCTTCGCCCATTAGTTCCTACGGAAGACGTAAAACTTCCGCTTTATTTTAATAGCCACACACATGCATGAAATGTGACCTCTGTGATTAACCCGTCCTAAGTGTTTTAGGAGCAGGCCGGTCGTAAAGCGTCTGGGGAGCAACTTCTCCTTTTAACGGGACGGTAGTTTCCTGAAACAGCTGGTCGCTGGAGACAAACCTGACTCGGAACAGGAGGTTGACGCATTCGTTGGGGACTATTTTCAGTGGCGGATGAATACACATTTGGTGCTGTAGTGAGTATTTGTGGCAGCAGGCCAGTGTGTGGTGATTTATGAATAATACACCTTCGTTTTGCTGGCTGTGAACAAAATAAATCAACAAAACTCAGCTCAAGACACACCAGTTTAGACTGGCCTTTGGGTAAAAACTCATGTCCTAGGTCTGCTTTTAAACCGTGTTTTACTTTAGTACTTTGTTTTTTGTGCATTCCTAATGTAGATTATTGGCCCTTATGTGGTCACATTGTGTATTTAATGATGGTAATTCTGCTCCTGTTAAGCGCTTTGTGACTAATGTCTGTGAAAAGCGCTTTATAAACACATTTTACTTACTTACTTACTTAAGTGCATAAACCAATCTTCACATAAATGAGATCCACCACACAACACTTATTTCAGTAGTGCAGTGTGTAGGATGTGGTGGCATCTATAGCGGTGAGGTTGCAGGTTACAAACTACGGTAAGAGAACTACGGTGAGAGCCAGTGTTTAGTTTGTCCGTTTTGGGTTCCTGTAGAAACCAAGCGGCAAACCTCCACTGATGAGGAATGAAGCAAACGCGGATGTGCCCAAAAAAACCGCAGTTCTACGTTGAGCTTCAGAGCTTCAGCTCTTCAGAATGAAGTCACGGAGATTGTATACAAGAAGTGGACGTATAGTCACCGTGACGTCACAGTAAGCATCCCCTGCTTTATGGTCTGTTTGACTCTAAATGGACCATCATTCACTCAATGAACATCATGCTGTGTTGAAGAAGACTTGAAACTAGAGATTGAGACCATAAACTCATGTTTACAATGTTTACTGAGGTAATAAATCAAGAGAGAAGTAGAGATCAAGACTCTACAGTCAGACTCCTTTTTGCAACCACTTCATCATTGGCTTCACTCTGCAGAACCGCCGGTAGCCGCCTGGGGACGCCCCGATTCTCCACTGTTGTATTAGCTTGTCAGTCACCCGTCACTCTGCACTAACGTGTACGAAAGGTGCCGTATAGATAATTGATTGAGTGGATGAGCAACCTGCAGTTGACCTCATGCTTACGGATGAGCAACAAGAACACGCTGATGCCGAAGTTTCAAGCTCGGACATAAAGTCACCCGTTTCTCACTCTTGGCTATTATTAGGTTAAAAGTGCAGGTTTTTGTCGGGTTATATGAGCAGAACTTCCTGCTCTTGTTTTGTCAAGTGTTTTATTTTACAGTAACCTCATCTGAATCATGTTTTTTTTTAAAAAAAGGTCCCCCCGCTGAGGTTTAACCCAATCAGGAGACTTTCAGCGCGGTCCTGAGAATAATTGAAAGTGCTTCTATCAGTGTCCGATCTGCTGCTCTGACATCTGGTTTGTGTTTCGAAAGCCAACTCGACTTTTAGAATAAAATAGAAGCTTTGATTGATGCCCGGAGGACTTGTGCAGCAGAGATCTTATCGACGCGTTCATACTGTTTGGATTGTGAGGCCAAACAGCAGCTTCCTTTCCAAAATATCACTTCAGAGACCACACTTTTAGTGCCACCAATGGCATTTCCTTACATTTTAAATATTTAACAAGCGGGTACTCTTCGTCCCTGCTCGTTATATTTAGGCGGGATGTCAATGAAACTGAATATTCCCCTTTTTTCTCCATAAATCCTGGCACTTCCTGCGATCACCTCGAACTCTTCAGACACGAAAGGCTCTGCACGCTTTGACCGCACAATGAAACAGCTTCACTGGACGCTACAGTGCCTTGCTCAAGGACTCCGGGATCAGCTGTGCTGCCCAGATTCATTCGAGTTTAATATATTGAAAAAATATCGAGAAACACAATGAGAAGAAGAGGTAACACTTTCTATGAAGCCAATGTCTATAATGCATTATAAACATAAATGTATTGTGTTATAATCTGCTAATAGCAGCTGTGTAATTATAGTTATAAGCACTTGTAAATATTGATAAACCAATAAACAAAACACATCAAGCATTTTATAATGACTTGAAAGGTGAAGTATCAGAATACTTCATAACTGCTGGTTATCATTTATATTTAATGATGTTTTCACTTTTCTTCTTATAACAACTTCATTTATAATCACTTTATAATGCATTATAAAAATTATTATAACGTATTACAACTATGGGAATTGCAATACACTATGATACTTGAAGTTTTTTGATACTTTGATACCAAAAAAGTTTAAAAAAATGTGTGAATATTTATGAGTGCTTATAACTACAATTATAAAGTGCTATAAACAAATAATAATAATCACGTCAGTTTATTAACTTAAAAGAATAAAAGCTGTGATTCATTGGATATGTATTTCTATCCCTCCCTGTTTTGTGGCAGCTGTAGACCACAAACGTTTAGATTTCAGCAGCACGTCTTTCTACCAGGGGTGCAGTTAGCCGTTAGCGCGCTAATGTTAGCCATGTGTTAGCCATGTGTTAGCACGCTACTGTAACATGTTAAACAGCCCTGGCTGCAAGTCGTACATAAATACCTCAAACTACATTTGACGAGATTGAGTTTGTCTTAAAATGTGAACACAATGTCACTAAATCACCTGCTGAGCTTTTTATTAAACATCACCAACAGGTTCTACTATTTTGGAAAATATTTTACAATCACAACTTCAATGTTTGATTTTCTTGATTAAAATAAAGAGTAAAGATTCACTCGGCTCAGTATTGCAGAAAGTTCTTCAAACACCCTTCGTTTCACCCAAAACAAAAGAAATTCACTACAAACCAATGATTGCTGCTGTTCCAGTGAATGCTAAAGATTAACGTTTGGCTTTGAGAACAATGAGTGTTTTCTGTAAAGATATTAAAGAACAGACGATGTCTTTGTTTCGTGCTCCCAAACCCAGTTGTTCTGAAAACAATTCACGGTTAAGTATCAAATCCACAGCAATGTGTACTATTGATCATAATCCAAAGACAAAATAAATAATCGACTAATAATAAAATAAATAAAATAAAATGAATAATTATAATAATTATAATAATAATATTATAATAATATAATATAATAATATAATAATTATAAAATGAATAATAAAATAAATAATCGACCTTATGATTATTGTTTTACTAATTTCAGTGAGTCTTTATTCAAGAGGCAAAATATTTAAAGACCCCACTCTTCATGTCCTACATGAAACTCAACACAATAGTAAGTCCCTGAAATTATTAAAACCCAAATATGCCAGATATTTTCCATATATATATATATATATATATATATCTGGAAAATGATCTGACCCTACAACCCTATATTTGCCTAATCTTTTTTAATTGAATTTATTTTCCTGCCTTGTTTTTTGTATGTTATGTTATAAGGTGTTCTCATCTGCTCATTCTATGTATTGATATCTTGTGAATTAAAAAAATAAATGACAGTTCGTGTGGTAAACTGACGTATCCACATTCCAGCGTCACACCGTCGATGCTTTAGTTTAACTCACAGAAATATAGTTGTGACAATGATAGCAGCATATCGAGTGTCAGTAGGACTCACATCGTATCGCCATCCTCCGTGTTTCTGATTATAGATATTAGTTCTGGTGCATCCCACCACACAGCAGCGCAGACTAAAGAGACAACGAGGCACAGAAAGTCAATGAGTGATGAACTGTCCCCTCCGGTGTGGGCGGGACTTATTCAAGCTTTTTATTGTCCTCAATCCACCATTAGATCGGCTCGCACTCGCTGCCTTCTTCACAAGATTAAAAGTTTATTGCTGATGTGAAAGATTGGTGAAAGGTTGGTAGGTTAATGATTTCAACTCAGATGTTTTATTGATCTTGTATTAGCGCTCTAATATATAATTACAATACATGATTGTAGGAGACTTCTTGCAAAAAAAATGTTGCTCTGCATGTTGCCTTTATGGCTGGAATACAGTTACAGATTTAAGAGAATTGGATGTTTTGTCATAATTAAACTTGTTAGTCTTGATGATGTGGCGTAATAACGTATCAAAAGGTTGCTGCCCCTGGATGCGTGTAGCTCAGCACCTGTGTTTGATCTAAATGTTGAACGCCTTTATTCAGAGGACAGCGTGCCACAAGGTCCGCAGCTGGGTTCAAACCAGGAATGTTGCAATTACAGGATGCGTGGCTTCAATCAGCAGAGCCCGTATTTATGTATTCAAATCACTCTGTTGACCCCGCTACCCATCCCAGTACCTCTGTCCTCTTTAGAGGACTTTTAAAAGAAGTAGTTTCATCAGAACTCCCGGTCTTTCCAGTTCTTACTCATTATTTCTGCATGTTGTGATAACTGTACTAATCAAGTTCATTATAACATCCACAGTGAAGGAACAGATTGTAAACAAGTGGACCGATAGTCTAAACCGTGAAGACCGGGCCTCGTCTAAACCGTGAAGACCGGGCCTCGTCTAAACCGTGAAGACCGGGCCTCGTCTAAACCGTGAAGACCGGGCCTCAGAACATTAAATTCACCGTTCAGATAATTGCAGCCTACTTAGAACACTGAATCTTTCAAAATTCTGTTGGTGAGGATAAAACATGTTAACTCCACCTACAGTTTTAAGACGCTGTGATCATCAGGTTTATATGGCTGCTTTACTCATTCAGGACAATAAGGTGATGTGGAACCTTCATTTAAACACAAAGCTTAGTAGTTTGCATCGTAACTCTTATTAAAGAGACGGAAACATTCACTGGAGGTCAAACCTAAAATGTAAAGGCCCGTAAGCATCCTGCTTTAACGGCGTGCACCGCTTTAGCGTACGTGTTGAACTATGGAGTATGATGGATGTTAACAGGAAGGAAAATATACAGATGGTCTTTTTCCAAATAAGTTTGATTTATCGAGGGCGTTTATTCCAACCAGGCGTTTCCACTTTCCACTTCTTTCTGGCCTCGTCTCCAGATCCCAGCAGTCATGACGTGAGCAGCACGTAATCACTGACGGGAACGAGAACGACAGAAAGCAGCAGAAAAGATGTCGTCGTCCTGTGAGGGTACCAGCATGCAATTCTCATGACTAACTGTAAACAGCAGGACTTCACTTGTCAAAAAATAATCCGTTTTCTCACACAACCACAAACAGTCCAGTCACATGTTTTATTTCTTTGTCACACTTGAGTTTGTATCCATCGCTTACAAGCAGCTGAGCGCTGCGTTTCAGGTTTTAACCGTTGAGAACTGACCACCGCTTTAACGCCGCCCTGATGGCTACAGTGAGGAAAGGAAAGAAAACGAGGTGGTGTTTGGCCCTTTAAGTCAAATTAAATAAATCACAATTAAAAAAAAAAAAGAAGAATCAAGCAACAGAAAGAATAAGACTTTTTTTTTTCCTCCTATGAGGCATAAACACGACGTGCTTTGGTGGATCCAGCGTCGCTCCGCTGCACCGATCACCCGGGATGATTAGTAATCACACCGAGCATCTTCCATAAGTGCCAACACGGGGCAGCGGCGATGTCAACATACTGGAACAAGGCCGCTGTACTAAACCGTTTACCTCCATTTATTCAAAAGAAGAAAAAAAAAAAAAAAAACACGTGCTGTGATGAGCCAGAGAGAAGAGCTCAGGTGAAAAAACAAAGCATGAGGAGTTATTTTTATTCCATTAATGGAGAGGGAATGACAAACTTTAAGCGGCCACAGTAGCACTTTGTGTTTCAGAAGAGTTGAGAAAGAAAGGACGGTGGACGACTGAAGGGGTCACACGTGTTGAGAGTAAAACAAGATGGTGGTGAGACAAACTAATGCGTTTTTAGTTGAAATACAAGTTTGGGATGTTTGGACTGGTGTGTCTGAACAAAGAGACGTCTGCATCCTGCTGATGAACTCCTGCATGAAGCTACCGATGAAAGCTTTGGCTCAATGCAGTGGTGCTGCACATGTTAGCTGAGCGATTCAACAACAGCTGTTTGGTAGAATAACTTTGATCTCACTGCAGTAAAGCAGAACAAGGTGTTGGGCTCCACACTTCAGCCATGTCAAGTGACACAGGATGCAACTTGTGGAATACATTTCTTTAGCATTGGATATGAAAAGACTAATTTATAAAAAAAGAGGAAGGAAACAAACACAAACTGTCCCTCAGTATCCCTGAAGAGTTGACATTTGAGAGTCCAAAACCCCCTAAAAACTATGCCCAAAGTGCAACCTGGCAAAGTGCTCCAAACACCGAACCCTGCTCCACCTCAACACCCGACACCGTTCCCGCCAAACCTCCTCCAGCTCCAGCTCCATCTCTTGAGGGCGCTTAGTAGCGATAGTGGTCCGGTTTGAAGGGCCCCTGGACGGGCAGACCCAGGTACTTGGACTGCTTGTCCGTCAGCTTGGTCAGCTTCACCCCCAGTTTATCTAGATGGGCGGCCGCCACCTGCTCATCCAACTGTTGACACAAAGAGAGACGTTCCTGTTAGAAACTGCTCGTTGATCCTTCCTCGTGTTGTAGACTTCATGTCTTCTGATGCCGTTAACGCCGAGTATCTGTACTCAATAACTAGGTCGCTGGAGGGTTTATTGGGAGTGAGGTGGCAAATTATTATTCTCATGATGGAAATTCAGGTTTCTTAAAATCAAATAATAAAAATGTCAGTCACTACCTCCCATAGCCCAAGGATCTGTTCTAAAAGCAGAAGAATTAGCACAGCGTAGAAGCTGGAACATAATTATGTTCGGAATGTGTTTGATAAATGACAATTATGAGCTCAAACAAAAGGTCAAGGTTTGAGAAAAAAAAAAAAAAAAAAAAGGCTAAAATTTGTACTTTACTTTGTTTTTTTTTACCCAAGTCGACACACTCCTGTTTTTTATGAAGATGTTTGACAAAAGCAATTATTCTTCTTCTCAAATTGTATGACTGTGGAGGTGTTACGAGTCATATTTAGAAATCCACAAATCTTTTCTACGCATTGACCAACATGCGATGGATTGGTGGTGGTACACCTGTGTAAGGCGTGTACGGTGAGACAGGACTTCTTTTCTCACGCTCAACATCTCATTGACCCTCCGTTGAACCCCACAAGCGATTAAGCAAACTCTGGAGTGACTAATTCAGCGCATTAATGGATTTATAAAGTGATCCGGTTGTGTCAGAGCGTTCCCTCTTCTGTTACGACAGGAATCATTGTTTGGGTGAATATGAAAGACTTTGCTGCTTTAATTTTGTCAGTTTGTTTTTTTAGGCTTAAGTAAAATACACTTCATGCAAAGATCACTGAAAAACAGATGAGATCATCCCTCCGTTTCTAAAGTCGCTCAGCTTGATCTGGATCTTGAACGTATCCGTTCCAACCTGAAGACATCCAGAGTTCAGCGCTTTCATTAAAGAAGACGAAGACTCTTACCTCCAACAACACCAGCTACATAATGCGTTCAACTTTTCCCTTGGCCTTAGATTCTTATCAGGGATCGAGATCAAATCTGGAACGTGAAGACTGAAACCACCCCCTTCCCCCGGCTAAGTCAAGCTTTCAGCCTCTTTTAATGTCTCCACAAAAGGAAAGCAGAGACCGGCCTGCCTTCTCCAGGATTATAACGCTGTGAATACATATATAAATAATCATTTCATGTTATCCTGCAGACTAGAGGTGGATATTCATCTCTAAGTGACGCGCTGCAGGAAGTGCACGGTGTTATCACAGTGTGACCTCTGACCTTCTTGGGCAAGAAGTAGACTCCGATGGGGTATTTGGCGGTGTTCTCCCACAACTCGATCTGAGCCAGAACCTGAAGGAAAGAGACAAAAACCTTTAATGAAGCAGAGTGGCTGCAGCTATAGTGTCATTATGTTAAACTAAGCTTTACCTATTTAATTCATTAATTTGACTTCCCTCCAATAGCTAGTTAGTGTATATGTCCAGGGCTTTTATTGTGAAAGGTAAGAACCTATGGAGTGGATTTGGTCTGCACTGCCTTTGTCAAGGTAGAAAGAAGCAATAAAGTTTTGCGTCTTAGTTCAGACTATGTGACCTCAGTGTATGTTTTGAATAGGTCGACATAATATTCACGTTATGTGAAATTATTAATGACAAAAATGTGCAAATCAAGCGCACAAAAAACGCCCCGGTGTGTAAAAGCCTTTAAGAGAACTTCAGCGTTTTTACTGCATGTGTGACAGCCATCTGGTCTTCTCAGGGTACCTGATTGGTGAAGGAGTTGCTCATGACGAAGGACGGGTGTCCCATAGCACAGCCCAGGTTGACCAGCCTGCCCTCAGCCAGGATAATGATGTGACGGCCGCTCTTCATACGATAGCGATCGACCTGAGGAGGAGGAGGAGGAGGAGGAGGAGGAGGAGGAGGAGGAGGAGGAGGAGGAGGAGGAGGAGGAGGAGGAGGAGGAGGATTACAGCTTATGCGACGTTCCGGACGAGGGTCGATAATACGGAAGAGAAGAGCTGCCAAACTCTGAAGATGAGCCTCTGAAAGCTTAAAACGTTGCAGTAAAGTCTGTTGGAGTCTTCCTACCTGAGGTTTGATGTTGATCTTCTCCGCAGAGTTCTTGATGAGCCAGCTCATGTCGATCTCACAGTCAAAGTGTCCGATGTTACAAACGATGGCGTCGTCCTTCATGTTCTCAAAGTGACTGAGGAGACAAACACAAAACAATGATTACAGTGATGCTCGTTGGACATTTTCATACAATAAACGTTGAATAAATGACGCATACAAAATGAAAGTATCATTGCAGATCAGTTGGTCCCACTCACTGTCCCAGGATGATGTCCTCACAGCCGGTGGTGGTGACGAAGATGTTTCCTTCCTTAGACGCCTCGTCCATGGTGGTGACCTCGTAACCTACAGAGCACCAGGAGACGGGTTTATGCTAGTGATCACGTCTGTCCGGGTTAAATTGATCCCTGTAAGCGGATGTTTATCATGAGCTTCTTTTTTAAGTGGTGATCAAACGTACGACAGACAGACGTCTCTGAAATCATCAGTGATACGTTTTTAGGATAATGGAGCTTTCCAGTGTAACTATTCTGAGTTCCGGCTACTTGATTTGTAACATGTAGCACATGCTACCATGTGACGTGACTTCGGGGTGTGTTTTATAAAACATGCACAAACTACTAATTGAACATTAATATGATCCTGAACAGAACTCGGCCCTTTTAGGTGGCAACCTGACTGATATAGTTCATTCTCGTTTTGAAAGTAAACCCAATATCCAGTCAACTCATTGGCTTTCTGCACACCAGTGTCCTCCGTCTCTCTCCATGGCATTAAAATACCGTGGTTATTGTTTTGCCATCACCATCACCATCACTTACCCTCCATGGCTGCCTGCAGGGCATTGATGGGGTCGATCTCTGTGACGATGACGCGAGCGCCGAACCCACGCAGAGCCTGGACGCAGCCTTTGCCCACGTCTCCGTAGCCCGCCACCACGGCAACTTTACCGGCAATCATCACGTCCGTGGCTCTCTTGATGCCGTCGATCAGGCTCTCCCTGCAGCCGTACAGGTTGTCGAACTTACTCTGCAGGGTACGGAGAGAGACAGAAAACATCAGTACATATGGTGGATTTAATACACCATTCCTTCATCATCACTGTCCTTCCTCCAATTACAAGGATCCCAAGTTGGAGGCCGCTTACCTTTGTGACGGAGTCGTTGACGTTGATGGCGGGCATTTTCAGCTCGCCCTTCTTCAACATCTTGTAGAGGTTGTGGACGCCTGTGGTCGTCTCCTCTGACACGCCACGGATACCTGAAACACAACGTCAGAACATAATCTCACAAAGTTCACCTGAAGTTTCATCAACATAACAGAACGTATTACACTGTGCATGAAGCAACAGCGAGTTCAATAAGAACTTCTCATGCCAGGCCGGCAAACAGGGATCAGCTTTTGGATGTTAAATTAAAATAAGTTGCCTTACATGTTGAGTAATTAATGTACTTTGCAGTTAATTTGTGTTTAAGATCAAGAATATGTAAACGTGAACACACTCTGCAGCTGTTCAATCGATCTCCACCTTTCAAATGATTCTCACCACACAGCCATCAGACCTTCAGCATTAAACGTTGGCCGATTGATTATTGACAAGAAAAAAGATGAAGAGCATTAGGAACACCAGGAGGACTCGGCTCCAAGTTAAAGAAATAATCTTTGGAAACTTAAATAACTAATATAAGTTACTGCAACATGAAAGCAGTTGCTCTGTGAACCAGCTCGTGTCAGACCTCTGACGCCATCTAGTGTCCAAAACTCTTCCATCCAGCTTAAACATCCACTCCGGCGTTAGAGTGGGAAATCATCACCACCACCCACTGAATTCTGGGACATCTTCGTCAAAATTAGTTTCCCGCAGCAACCATTTAATACCAGAAAATGACCCGAAGATTATGTCTGTTAACGACCGAACTGAGCGGACAGGCGGGAAACCAGACGTCAGGGGACGTTAGTTCAGGTTTCACTGAGCTCACTCACAGGCGGCTCCCTCGTGATGAACCAGTGAGTAAAGAAACCAACCTGCCAGCAGTTTGGGATACTTCTGGTGGACCATGTTGGTGAGGTCTCCTCCGTCGTCCAGGATCATGTTGAGGGGCTGGCCGTCCTTGAAGTACAGAGTCTGCTCGATGCACCACACGTACTCCTCGTCCGTCTCGCCCTTCCACGCATACACTACCCAACAGGGGGACACATGTGCTCATTAGCCTTCTATCAGAGAGTCTGAGTTGTTGGTGAGAGCATCACTCCGAGTGCTCAGGGAGTTGCTGAGTCTCAGTGCAGACTACCACCGGTCTCTCTCTGCCACCTGATGACACAGCGTCAGCACTCGGCTGGGCTGCAACGTCTCACGGGCATCAAGTCATTCAACATCCTGTCTTATTTGACCTTCCTGTAGTTCATATGTTCCCTCACTGAACACACCGATACGTCATAAAGCCCAGCTGTCAGTTAGCTCTCACTAGTCAGGACGATATGGTAATTTAATATCACGGTTATTGTCAATTTAGTTCTTAAAATCTGAACAGACGCGACAAAAACAGGAATCTGCTCACAAAATGATCATCAATCTCTAATTCAAAGTATTTTTTGGTTTATCAGTATCGACTGGTTGAGCTGGTCGTTCTATAACTCAACAGGTCACACGGGTGGAGTTGGTACCTGGAACTCCAGTCTTTGCGATGGCGGAAGCAGCGTGATCCTGAGTGGAGAAGATGTTGCAGCTCGACCACTGAACCTGAGGAGGAAGAGGAGCGTCAGGAAGGAGACGACGTCATTTCACCGACCGGTCACATGAATTAATCTCATTATTATGTAATCTACTAGACTGAAACACCTTCTGGAGGCAGTGAATATGAAGCTATAATCAAAAGCTCATTTGACAAATAGCCATCACTTCAAAACCTCTAGTTCAGTGTATTTACATGAAATTAGTGAACCTGGTTATTCCTGCAGCAACTTGTTTTATAAAGAACGTATAAACTACATTTCTTGGTCATGTTAACACTTTACTGGGTTTCTGAGCGGGTTCTTAAAGGTGAAGCAGTTTGCTTATTTCCTACTAGCAGTCACCCCTCAAGGGGCATTAAGTCAGTTGTAAAATGCAATAATATAACTTATAATTTATTGTAACATCCTAAAAACCCAGTATTTTACCCTTAAAAACATTAGATATTTTAATCAAGTCTTAAGTGCTTTGCCCAGTTTAATGAAGCTAAACAAAATGACCAGCGGGCAGAAGAGGATGCGTGTTCAAAGTGTTATTCATCGTCATCATAAACGATCAAACTCACTGCCCTCACTGAACTAACAAGACATGAAAGAGCTGCCAGTGCTTTGTGAACTCTGCTGCCATCTAGTGTTCAAAACTCCACTGCAGCTGGAAAGAAAGCGTCACATGGAAATGTTGAAACATGTAGAAGTGGGTTTAATAGTCAGTTTTGTACCAATAAACTAAATACTACTGGAACGGAAAAGTCAAGCTGAATTTAAAGTTGACTTTTTAGAATATAAATAAAAAACAAGAACCACCAACAGAAAAGGTCGTATGGATGGAAAGTAGATCCCCACCAAAGGGAGAAAGAGAAGTCTAGTCTACTAGGGGGGAAAGCTGAGGTCGTCATTTATTCTGCTGGTTCCTGCAGGATGAAACCAGTCCTGGTCAGATAAAAACCAACATGAGAACACAACACACCGGCCTTGAGACAGAGAGAGAAAATACCAGACTCACTGAAACAGTTTGTTCAAACAAATGGATCAATAAACTCGTGCTCTCTCTCAGGAACTGCTGCTGTAGTGCACTTTAGCAAGGCAGAAACTCAGCGGTCACACTGAGCGGGTTAAGAGTAAACCAAGTTGCTCTCTTCTCTGGTGACGCTTATTTGAACGTTGCACCTTCATGCAACAACAGCTCATTTATTCAGAAGCGTTGTCGGCTTTTAAATATGTAATAAATCTATTGGCCTGTAACTCACAATCTGTTTACGAAGCTTCATATGAATGAATGAATAAACCGTAAAGACTAACTGACAATCTTGAAGTGTTACGTCTCCTGGAAAACTTTAACTAAACTTGAAAATGTACAACTAAAAGTCAGAAAACAAAGTCCACGCTCACCGCAGTGCAAGATCAAATACGACGGGACTCTCAAAGAGGAAAGGAGAGTTTATTTTAGAATCGGTGCAACTCTTCTCTCCTCGCTATTGAAATATCACAACTGCACCAAATCACAGCATCTGGAGAACTTTCATATTGTGTGTGTGTGCAGGGGGATTTATTCAAATCTAAATATTCTTTTGCCTTTGAAAACACCAGTTTGTGACTTGTGCCTCTTCTCTGGACAGATGACCAGTGGACACTCTCTTGATTATTAACGTGCAGCCGGTAAACCTCACCTCAGCTCCGAGGGCGGTGAGGGTCTCGATGAGCACGGCGGTCTGCAGGGTCATGTGGAGGCAGCCGGCGATGCGGGCGCCCTTCAGCGGCTTGGACTTACTGTACATCTCCCTCATCTTCATCAGACCGGGCATCTCATTCTCCGCAATGTCGATGGCCTTGCGCCCCCATTCGGCCAGGCTGATGTCAGCTAGGAGAGGAGGGGGGGGGGGGGGGGGGGGGGGGGACAGCAGGATGTTAAAACTTAAAAAAAATACCATTTCAATGTCTGATACACATGAACATAGCGGTGTCCGTTAACCATGCTGTGTTGCTGTACTGGAGAAAAAAAAAACCCACAGCTGCATGTCCTCTACACAGTCACTCCTTTCATTTCCAGACAGCTGCTGGTGCTTCATATGCACCAACAGCTTTTTTTAGAAGGCGGCGCAACTATGCTTTAGAGATATTGCGCTTAAAATGAGAATATAATCAAATTAGTCTTTATATACCTACTGAAAGCATTAGCTACAGAAATGTTTGGGCCCCTCTCTTGAACATGTCAGAACAAGAGGTGATGCATTGCAAGTAACTTACTTAAAAGCAAGTGTCAAGCCACAGGACTTAGCATGGACAGCAAAAAACGTGGACCTGTTCCCATTTTCACTTCTTGTTTCTTTAGCAGCACGTTGTCCTCACAATGCTTTGTACAAAGTGATCATGTCCTCTAAAGCTAAAACATTCTACTGCAAAACAAACAGGCTGCAGGCTAAACACCAGGCGAAATGTAATTTGATAAAAACACGATATCATCATGATACAACAGAAAGCATCCAGACGCAACAGGAAGGTAAGCTGCACTTTTCTACAACGCTGCAGGCAAACCGGGATGCAGGATGGAAGTCCCAAAGTACAAGTTCACCACCACAGAGAGGCTGAAGCCTGTGCAAACACACCTCCGCACCCAACCGGCACTGGCCTGAATGACCAGCCAGAGACCGGATTAGGAACACAGGTTCACACCCGAGGTCAAAAAGAAGGGACTAAACTAAAAACCACCACAATCAGCTGAGTTAGCTGCTGCCTTCACATGTGAATCATTGTGTGGTACATGAGCAGGGCACCAATAAAGGCATTACAGGCATTGTGGTTCAAATCCCATCTAAAGCCTGCATTGTTTAGCACATGTATCCCACCAGGTGCACACGTCCTCATGACCCGACCTTTGTGTCAACAGTTCAGACTGGTCATTTGAAAAAGAACAAAGCCGGGCCTAAATTAAAGTGAATATGTTTGCGGCGTTCAAACGAGGCATTAAATGTTGAGTACATGATAATTGCATCCATTAACATGTCAGGACTCGACAGGCCGTCTGAGAGAAACTGACACTTGAATGCACGTTGATTGTGGAGAATGTTGGGACTTTGCCCTCCAGCTATCTTGCAAAACACAGTCTGCTTCTAACCAGCTGCTTCCCAGCAGGCCAGCTAGTTCGGTTAACGAACTAGTTATTTAAATAAACATCTTCCGTTTCACATGCATACCCAGACATTTCCCACTGAATGCAGTTTGTTCTTCATTTCTAACCGCTTTTTAATTCCTAAATGCAACGCCTGCATTTATGTTCTGCTTATTTTTCCCTTTGAACGTCTCCCTCTACTTTTAAGCCTCATTTCTTTCCCGAATTAATACATTTCAAAACAACTTTTAATCGAAAAGCACGAGGCCTTCAAAGCTGCAACAAAAAGAGCACCACGTGTAGTCCCAGCATTACTACGGTACAGCAAGCTGGGTACAATGCTGCTCAGACTGTCTGCTCCCGTCAATCATGTACAAAACTGGCGGCGAGGCGCAAGGCATCACGGGAAATGTAGTTTGCAAACACAGTTCGAGCGTAAGAGAGTGAAGCTTCCCGGCTCCACTAATAAACTACAATATCCAGAAGGCCGTGGACGTCGTCTCTGTTCAGAGAAGCCCATGCTCTCGGTGCTTGTACTGCTGTTACATGTCGATTCATTCTCAAGATTTAAGCAAACTCTGCGAACTGCGAGTATCGAAACGAGGACATTTACAAGCCAGAAACAAAAAAATGACTAACGGAACAACGAATATGCGAAACACTTGAACGACAATAACAACGCCATACAATTTACGACATGCTAGCAAGTTGACGTTAGCATTAACGACGCAATGCAAGTGCTAGCATTATAACTTAAACAGTGCAATTGGCAACAAATCCCGTCAAAAATCGAATTATTGCACGATTAGCTCCGGCTGCTAGAAGAGCCGTTACCCAACACGCACATTACCATAAACTTCCCAGCATGCTAGCTAACAAACCGTTAACCCTACTTGCCCCCGAAACATATCTTGTAATAGCGGTTGAAATAATACATTTTGTACACATACCAACTTTGTAGTTAAGTTTATCAGACATGGTTGTTCTCTGTTGTTTTGTTTCGGGCAGGTTGAGTACAGCGGCAGACTAGCCGACAGACAGAGGCAGAAGAGGGAGGGACAGACACATGACGGCTCTCTTTTTATTGTCGAGGCCCCACATTCAAACTCGGTTACACGACGGGGCGTGTTCAAATTCGGATCTACTCCGGATTCCTATTGGCTGCGGCAGCTCCCGCCCCGCGTGTGAGTGATTTGATTGGATAACGGTTGATGCGGGACAGCCAGCCAATGATAGCTTCAGGTGCATTGTGGGGGCGTGAGTTTTTAGAACAAGTTTAGTCTGGACCCAATGGTGTGGACCTTGGTTTTTCTCACCCCCATTTGGCAAATAAGTTAAATTATAACTCTACAATGCTATCATATTCTTTTTTCAGTAGTACTGGGGTTGACTTATAATGTACTGTAGGTTACACAAACACATTTTACACAAACACATACTGTAAAGTTCTAACTTGTACCAACATGAATGTTGTCCTGCAAGTTCTTGTGCAACGGAACTGGGCAATGGGTCACCATAACATAATGTAAGGTATTTGCTCTGCAGTGGTGAAAGAAATGTTCAGATCCTTTAAAGTACTACTACTAAACAATGAAAATAATCCACTACACGTAAAAGTAGGCCTACTGCATTAAAAACCATCCTTAAGTAAAAGTATGTGAGTATTATCAGCAAAATGTACTTAAAGTATGAAATGGCAGAAAGTGTTTTACTATTGTATTCAATGTTTTTGGATTCATACTACTGCATTAATGTGTATGTTACATTGTACTTATGTATGTCTGAGTAATGCATCATATTCTCTGAGATCATCATATGTTTTTTGTAGTTTAGTTAAGAAGTAGGAGGATTTTCTCCTCACAAAAAGGACACTTCTACATGGTTTTCACTGGACGGGAAGGGTACGAATAACTGTAATCTGAAAGATAGAACTACAGCTGTCAGACAAATGTAGAGGAGTTAAAAAGTACAATATTTGTCTCTGATGTAGTGGAGTTGAAGTATAAAGTAGCATAAACTAGAAATGATGAAGTACCTTGAATTTGTACTTAAGTCTAGTACTTGAATAAATGTACCACTGGCATTAGGGAAATGCACGACTGAATTACAAAAGTGACAATCTGGCATTATAACCTCATCTTGTGGCTCTAACATTTTATTTTAAACACTGTAATTATTTTTAGCTTACGCTGACACAACGTGCAGTCAGACACATGAGGCATTCAGATGAAATGGACCCAGCCAATGTGTCATGTAAGCAAACACAATGTAGCCGAGTATCTGCCTTTTGCTTCTGCAGTTTAATAAAGGTATAGTCGGAGAATGTTGTGGAAAATGTTCCCGTACTAGAAGACGATTAGTGGCTATTTGTCGGGCTTTATGTGCTGTACAAGCAGGAGAGGCAGCTGGACAACTGAGCAGGCCAGAGGAAAGCCAGTGGAGCCAGTCGATAACGTTTAGCCAGAGCGGATACAATCAAGACACACGGTCTGGTTACGGAGCCAAGTATCTGCTCTTTGCTTCGGAAACTGTAAAATTGAAATGCACATTGTTGCCCAAACGCAACTAACTCGCCCCAAACAGATATTGATAATGGGTAAAATGAAGTAAAACATGCACAATCAGACCAAGTATCCTATGAGAGATACCAGTCTGGCCTGAACATGGCTAAGAAACTAAAAGGCCAAAAATTACAAGGCAATAAAATACCTATATATAAGGCAATATAATACGACAAAGATAAACATTTAAACGATATATAATATCAGTGTATGTACTAAAAATAGCCGTTGCCCCACCTGAACTCTGACCCCGGCCTTTGCCCCAGAACCTCCTCCACCCCGGACCTTGTTACTGAGGGTAACGGTCCTCACACACTGACGCTCTTTTCAACAATATTCAGAAGCTTTTACATTCTGTGACTCATTTTTTCAGAAGTAAATAACATTGTTTTCACGCCACTATATTTACCGTCAAATGCACAAAAAAACTGCAGAAATATAAACTAACATTATTATTTTGTATTATGTTAAGATACTGCAAACAAGTGACTTTACTCAAGTTAACATCAGAATGAAGGGCTTGTGTTTATTGTGAGTTTTCTTTTTAAGCAAATAATTTTTCTTTCTACACACAAGTTAAGTGCATTTCAACCCCAATGAATACTTTAACCGGTGGATTGTATCCTAAAATGAGTATAAGAGATGACTGACTGATGTGATGTAAAAAGACACATTTCCTCGTTCGGTTTACTTGTGTTCTCTGGTTTTACTCGTTTGGTTTGGGAGGACGTCACCGATATGAGATAGGGCCATTTCACAAACAGCCTGCGGCAGATTAAAAACCTCTTTTAAAGTAAATGTTCTACATTATGTACGGTACTAATCACCTGCTAAATGATGCCATTTCTGAGCAGCCAACCCGGTCCTGAAAATGAGCATATATGGATGGAAAATGCAGCGACTGAGCCTAGAAATACCAGGAGTGGAAGCCTTCAGTTGAAAGGGGCTGAACTCAGCACACTAAATATACTTCAGCTAATTTAAGAGCCCGTTTTAAGCGGCCTTGCTGAGGACCACAGCGGACCGTCACCCCATCGGTCTCAAGTGTCGCTGGTTTGAGTTTAAACTGTAGTTCAACACTCTGGTGACAATGTTATACCGAGTTCACCTTCTTCCAGCCTCTACAATTAGATTATTTTCAATGGGAATAACGCTTTTCCTTGTAAATATACATTTTTTTTAAACAGTAGGATTATTCTTATTTTTTCCTTTATAACTTTATTATTAAGTAGATTATGAATGCAGTCAGTAATACAGCTGCTAGTGTAAACCACAGGTGGAACGGCGTTGTTGTTACTGCATCCAAACTGTGTGAAAATGAAGCGTTCTCATGAGTATAATAAGGGAGCGTTAAATGAATACCTACAATGTAAAATATGCCAATTTGCACACTATAATAAAGACTTTCATTCCTAAATTACACACACAACAAAACTATATATTTTGGTTGTCAGGTTACAATGAGCACCAGCATTAATCTTAATGATAAAAACAGGTAGTGTGATCCCAAAACTAAGAAGATAGATCACCACTCACTCTTTATCTCCACATGGCTAAGAGCTGTTTGCTGCTTTATTAATGTTCAGAATGTCGTGCATTGCTCCTTTAAACCTCCTGCGTTTAAAGGTACAGAAGGTCATGAGTCTTCAACTGCAATATACCTCCTCTCAATGTTTGAAGTTATCCCTTTGTTTATGCCATTTCTTTCCCTTCCTCTGAAACATTTAGGTGCTTTCGATGACTCATATTATTGATGACTTCAAAAAGTACGTGGGGGGAAAAGTTCTATAGAAACAACTGGATGAATATCTTTCAATTTACTGTATAATTGATACATATCAACGGGTTTCAGAGCTCTGAAATGTACCTTCAGTTACCTAAAGGGGACACATCAATAAAAACACTCACCTTTTCGGCGCTTGGGCACATACTGTATATCTGGGTATCTGGGTATCTGAAATGTGACTCAACAAGTCAATCAGATTTGGACTTCCTTATGTCACATGCAGGCTCTTTACAAGGCATGAAGGGGAAACTTATTTTGTGAATGAACAGACACAACAGGGCCGATACTCGCACCAAACCCCAACTTTATTAAGATGAACGGCACACAACCTGGATCACAGAGCAACATGGCGTCTTTGTGCAGCTCTGAGAAGAACCGGCTACAGGTCGTGTTTCTGTGATAGAACACGAGTGATATTTGAGGTAAAACAGAAAAGGACGAAGAAAAACAAACTATTGGCATATGCAAGTTTCTTTTCAACAGTTTGTCGTGAAATATCAGGACTGGGGTCGACCCGCTCGCAACTACGGTGACTTTGCATTATAAAAATGAGCACAAATCTCTACTTCACTTCATTCTTTTATTTAAAGATTTACAGTCTCAACCCCTCGGTTTGATTCCGGACCGACCCCAATCCGTCCAAAGCGTAGCCGTGTCTGCTGACAGGAGGACAGGAAGTGAAGCTCGCAGCCATAAGTAATGAGCAGAAGTCCGATCGCGAAAGACAAACACGGAGCCAACACGTCTCGTGTTCAGAATCTGTTTTGCACTTACAGGAGAAGTGAAGAGCAAAGTGAAAAGAAATCCAGCTCAGCATCTCAAGAGGTCACTGTGTCAAAAGGCTGGGAAAAGAAACACCCCCACACACACACACACACACACACACACACTCACACATTATCAATCAATCAATTATTATTCAACCAATGTAGGATTTTCTCAGAGTACATCGCTGTTAAACCAGACGGACAAGGCGCTGGAGGTGTCAGGCACGTTGCTATTTTGAACTGAGGAACGAGGTGTCGTAATGTGCCCTCTGGCAGCCATATTGGAAGTTCATATTGGGTCACAAAAACAAAAAACAAAAGGCCGGGAGTCAGTGAGCCTAGGTATCAAGTAGGATAGGCTTACCGAAGTCAGAAAATTAAATAGTAGAGAAGATAAGACGCATTCTTTGTTTAGGATTTAGCGAGGCTAAACGGCAAGTCGACAAAGCTCGTTCTGAAATGTGGGTGAATCTGGCGAAGCGCTGTAAACCATCGACGGGGCCAAATTTGAATGTTGTGTTTACAAACCACGACCTAAGCATCCTACTCATTGTGCCTTTAAACAGCCACATGGTGCCACTGTAACGTTCTGGGATGGTTTCTATTAACAACACTTCTCTCGCATTGAATTTTAGGAATTTAACGGATTAGATCCAGAGAGCCTCGTGGGTGACCGAGACAGAACTATGGCTGACGGAGGGATCACACACCCGGGGGTCTCCCTTTACGAGATGTCGACAGCGATATTTCAATGAGAAAGTCCAACATTTCACTATTCATCTTTTTTTTTTCAGCAGACATGGTTGTAGCGCAGACGATGAGTCGTCATCGTCCTTGTAGAAGAGCAAAGAGACGACAACGCAGGAAGCAGAAAAAATGGCTGAATCAAGTTGTCTATCTGCCCCCCCCCCCCCCCCCCACTACATACATCTGTGTATTCTTCACATTCCTCCCAGAAAAAAAAAAGCCTCGTCCTGTTCCTCCACACACCCTCCCCTAGAAGTATGCACTTGCACTCTCCTGCCCAGGGGGGCGCGTTCATGTACTCTTTTTCCTAAAAGAAAAAAGACAGATTTACTCAACCACAGGCTGTTCGGATGCGCGACGTTTGCTTTGCGTACTCTCTGCCCTTTAGAGGCGTGCACAGCTGGAGCGAAAGAGATTCGTACCGTGACATTAATCAGTGGAGAAGAGCCTGGGTTCATTTCGTTTTGTTTTTTAAAGTCAGTGAATATGTGCACAAGTGCATACTTTAGTGTTGGGGGTATGGGTAGATATCGTAGGCTTTAAAGACGGAGCAGCATGCTAGCAGCCAGCTCAGCAGCCCAGAGTCCCTGTCTCGGTTCCAGATGTCTGGGAGCAGCCTGGTAGCACAGAGACACACAGGAGAGGGGCACCAGCTAGCTAGCAGGGCGAGCTAGCTTAGGTAGCCGCCCAGGCCTCGAGGTCCGCCATGTCGTCCTCGTCTTCTTCCTCCTTCTTCTTGGCTAAAGAATAAAAAAAACAGAGGAACAATCAGAAATAAAACACATTTATTCACGTTTTTGTGTTTTCTGATGGCGTGCCGCATGGTGTTGTTTGTGTGTGACTTGAATAGATTTTATTTTTATTTAGGCAACATATTATACCTGGTCTAGATGGTAGTGACGTAGATGGCACGCTGGGGAGAGGAACGTCCTCTGTTCCTTGGATTTCCAGAAGATTTTTGTCCAGCTCTTCCTGTTCCAGGTCCTCCAGCTCAGCCATAAGCTCATCCTGAACACACACACACACACACACACACACACACACACACACACACACACACACACACACACACACACACACACACACACACACACACACACACACACACACACACACACACACACACACACACACACACACACACTTAAGTAATCAATGAATTTAGCGTTTTCTCCATTTTATTCTAATGCCAGCAGCTGCATCTGATAATGTTATGGAGACATTGATTGCGTCATGTGATGCAATTGGGCCCTAAAAGACTTATTCCTATAGACATATATTGGGAAAAAGAGGTCTGTAAATCAGCAGATCATTTTTTTTTTTAAATCAACTTCCCAATACGAACACTTGAATAGCCCTCATTTAAATCAATAGGCACTAAAAAGTTGTAAAATGATGAAGTTAAGCAGAGACCGAGCAGCTGGAGGCGGGGTTAAAGGAAACGGCCAGTACCCTTGCTCTATGGGCCTCACGGATGCGGCGAGATTTGGGTAATTTTAAACCCGGGAAGGGGAAAAGAGGTTTTTGCCGTCGCGCTCCACTGAGCAACTTTCACAGGAATGAACGGGGGCCCCGCCTCCAACGCTGTAACTCAGCTCTCTTTACACATCCATGCTGCATTCTGTTTATTAATTATTCATGATTTTCAAAAGCCACAACCACACGCAATATTCAAGTCCAGTAAATCCACTTGCATGTCCTCATTTTTGCCACTCAAGTAGATAAATATTACAGCACATCTACGGTAAGAAGGCGTCTTCTCTAGTTACCAAACTACGACCAATGAATGGATGCAAATGGGACATGCAGAGGTCCTGGTATTGATACTGGAGTCTGTGTGTGCTTGTTTGGTGAGTGCGCAAAGATGTTTGCAGCTGTGAGGTTTATTACCACAAACTTCCTTCATCAGAGACTATAAACCCCCAGCAGCAGGGCAGAGCCACGGAAGATGAATTCAGACTCTTGGTTCTACCGATTACTACGCAGTGAAGGATTCCTGATTTCTACGTTCTCACCTCGTCAAACTCATCCCCGAAACCGATCGGTCTTGAAATGACATCTGAGATTTCTTGGGCCACTTCCTGTTGTTCTGTGATGTCGGCCATCAGATCGTCTACTTTGTCTATGTCCCTGTGAGACAGGAGGACACAAGGAGAGAGAGAGAGAGGACATGAACATGTCTCAATGTAAACCACGTGACATTTGGACCGAAAGTACGAAGAGTATTAAGAGTTATACCTCCGCAGCGACTAAACAAATGGAACCTGCAACAATGTTTCTAAATGCCTCTCTTACATGTTTTCGTGTGCGGCCTTCATGGCCTTGGCGGCGTAGCCCATGTTCTTGAGCACTTCTGTGTTGGTGTTGGCGTTCTCTAGCGCCTCCCTCTGGAACTCGATGGTGGACAACGTCCCGTCGATCTGAGCCAGCTGCTTCTCGTAGCGCTTTTTCCTTTTCAAGGCCTGCAGAGCCGCTGGACAGGAAGACAAAAGAGCGAGACGAAGTTAGTGAAGGAGACGACTGCTGCTCCTTATTGGACTCTGTCTTGTTTTTGTAAATCCCTGCTGATGTTGTCACCATAAAGCCAACCAGTGGGAGTTACTTTTAAGAAGGCCTGGTTTCTTCAAGATGTGGAGATTGCAATTAAAAGTGTGAGACAGAGAGAAACAAACACTGTGACCAGTGGACCTTTGGTACAGTTTTCCTTGTGCGAGTGTGTGAGAGAAGTGTTTGTCTCTAATGGAGCACGACTGGTAATCTGAGAAAATCCCGTCTGAGCCGAATCTCTGCAGGCAGACGCAATATGCTTCAGTCAGGCTTGTTTTTTAGGTTTGTATCCTCACAACAAAACCCATCAAGCACACAGACATCTGGTCTCACCTAGATAATAAATATATAATATAAGAAGGGAACATTCAAAGGTCCAAGCTCCTCAAATGCTTTTATTATTTGATGACATTAAACTGAATATATTTTGGTTTTACTGTCAGTTTACACTCTTTTCACAATATTCTGACAATAAATACACTAAAACGGTTAACTGGAATTTCTGCAATGTTAACTTAAACTAGCAAACAAACAAAACTAACTGATGCCAGCTAACATTCTGTCATGCACTAATATATTACTTCACAATTTTACATGTACTGTATATTCTACATTTAGCAGTTCAGTATCTCTCTGTGAACTTTGCCCGTTTGTTTTGGTGCTCGTCTTCCTCCGTATCGGTTTAAAAAGACAGGAACAATTATCTAAACCACAACAGGGAATTCCCCGGAGACCTAGAGCTGCTGAGTCATTATGTGAGGAGAGGGAGGAGGGTGAGGGGGTGAGGGGGTGAGGAGGGTGAGGAAGGAGCAGCTGGATTACAGCTTCATTTTAGAATCACGATCAGAAGATGAGATAGTAGTAATATACGGTTTTTAAAATGATCAAAGATCAGATCTCCACTTGCTGTCGCACTCTTGAGCAGCAACAGGTAACTGAAATGATTCAGTTGGAGGCTTGTTAGTTGTGCACATTTCATGTTTTTATATTAATTTACTTATATACAAATATGCACAGCTATGAGCTTTGTTGCAGCCACAGCGACGCTTCTCCTTGTCAGGACCGGTGTCACGCAAATGTAGAGTTTTAGGAACACGGGTAAGAGTGTTTAGGCTCGGTTTTCTTTTTGGCAAAAGTCTCTTTATAACTGGGTCATTCTTAACCCCTTAAACTGAAAAAGGCCACCAGGATTCCTGTTTAACGAGGCGGTTTGTGAAAGGTGGTTTCTGTAAGTTAGCAGTTATTTTAGACAGAAAATATCTCTGCAAACTAATAGATGGATGACCGTAACATTTAGTGCATACTGTATGTTCATAGTACCCAGAGCATGAACCCGAGTGACTCTCACTGAGTTTATTATTTGTGGTCTTCAGTACGTACACATTCAGGTCTCCCACAGGAGGAGTTGTTATAACGTTGGAGATCCTTCGGTTTTCTCTTCTCATTTAAAAAAAGTGAAATAGTTACTCGCAACTGGTCAAGAGCTTTTAAATCATTTGAAATTGCAAAGACGAATATGAATCTGACCCGACATCTGTTCCCGGCTGATTTAAATACATAAACAACCCCCCCACACCCCACACCCCACACCCCACACACACACACACACACACACACACACACACACACACACACACACACACACACACACACACACACACACACACACACACACACACACCTTTATCAACCTACAGTATGTGGTTGGTCTGGTCCACCAGGAGCCAGACAGCAGCTGAAAGTTCCAGTTTCATCAGATTATACGAGCACCCGGCCCTATTCCTGGACCGATAACATCTTTATGCAACATTACACAAATCATTATTGGATTATCTTGGTCGCAGAGCTTCCATTCAGACCGCCCCCTTCAATTTCAGGTCCCTTTGGCTCTGTGACCCTTTGCTTTCTCTGCTGTCCTGCTCTCAACAACCTCAGAGGCATTTTACAGCAGCGACCGTCTCTAAGTGTAAAGTCCACTTCCTACTCAACTGAAGTGGAAGACACGTCACTATATCAGCTGCTGTTACACAAGCATATTCTCACCATGACGTCATTCTTCAGTTCTTTTCGTGATTGCTTTTAACTCTCGGAGGAACAACTCAAGTGGAAAATGTTCAATCAAAAAGGGCCTCATTAAAACACCTGCTGTCAAACACGGAGGACGAGAAGTACAGTAAAATACCAAGAGGTTAAAGCAGAGAGAGCCATCATGCAAAACGCTGTTATCATGGCAGGTTTGCTTTGAGGAATTTATGAATTATGTTGAAAGTCAGGATCAGAGTTGGAGGCTTGTGCATGACGTAATGAAGACCAGCTGTAACTGAGCTCACAGAGCTCTGAGTGTTTAGTGTCGAGGCTTTTTCCTAGAGAGGATTTTGTGGTTGCATCACAGTTCTCCCAGCAGGCGATCTGGCTGTATGTGAACAGGGTGTGTCACGTCTTATCTTCCTGCCAAATATATTGTGCTAAACGCTATTATCACAACGGTTTCCTCTCTTGAAATACTTCAACTAGAGCTGATTAATGGTAGAACTACTTCACACCGTGTTTGCCTTGGATTCTATCCAACCTAACAAATAGTGAACTGTATGATGCAATGTTCTACAAAAGTACAAACAAGAATATTAAAATACCACAAACTGAAGCCGGTCGGCGGCTAAAAGTCGAGCCAGTGTGTTTTTGTACACGTTTAAATGGATAAAATATTTCTTAAAATGGGTAGAATGTGTGTAAATGCACTAAGCAAACAAAAGAAACGTGTTAATGGTCTCGTTCTCCTCTGATAGTCAGGTGACGCTGGTGGTGTGTCCCTGAAAAAGCTGAAATAAAAGCAGGAGCGTGGTCAGAACAGAAGCAGGAAGAACGCCGTGTGTGATTCTGAGGAAACCAGTTTCCTCTTTGTCGTGAAATATCTGCAGGGCATACTTGAGGCGGCTGATGAGACCGGCGTGGCGAGACATGTACACGATAGCTACGGTAGAACAGTTTGCAGGTCCCGCTTTGGTGCCTCTGTTTGATCAACGGTGCTCACGTGTAAATTATTAAAATAAAACCGCTAATGAAGACAGGAGCTCTGTGCTGTGTTCCCAACCCGCTTTACAAAGTACGGTAGTCAGAATATATACAGGAATTGTTAGCATAGTATTGAGCAGAACCAGAATACTGGCACATCTCTCTATGCAAGTTATTTAATAATCTGTAACAACCAGACCGGGAACTGACAACTGCATGCTGAACATGTATTGAGTAACATTTTCAATGAATGCAAACGGCCTGAGAGGGTGGACCGTTGCTGACTGCAGGTTACACTAAAAACACTCTGGAGTTAAAACAGAGGAAGCGTCGCCTCAGTCAAACTGAACAAACTGGCTAAGTCACTAGCCGGCTAGCATGTTTAGCAGAGACGCTGGTGTTCATGTTCACAGAAAGCTAAAGAGGCCACGCATCCATCCATCCTGCCTCAGCATGCGTAGGCTGGGTGTACATGATGTGCTGCTCCCCAGACCCCCACGGGGTTAACCGGTGTTAGATCTGACAATTGGTTCAATAAGAACCGGTTAAAAACTAACCAGGACCAGATTCATTTGGTCATAATGGCCCCAGAGTCAGCTAATGCGAAGATGCCAAAACCTAGTGCACATTTGATCTGTGGATGTGCAAAGATAGAGAATTATGTTTCTTCACTTTTACTTTTATTTTAACCAAATGGAGCCACAAACTATCCACTGACTAAGAGAATCTGCGTGTTTCAGATCCTTTTATCACATTTGAGTTGGTCACTGCATCGCACATTGCAACACGCTCAAGCACACCTTCCAAGTGGAATAACCACTAGCTCGTACCATATAGCATTGTGCTAATTCTATTGTTTCCCTCTCAAGTGTTGAGGTCGAGGAGCCAGTTATTGCTATTATTGTAACTTTCCAGAGTTGGTTCCTAAGAAGAGCAACATGTTTGTGAAGTTGTCCGAGTGTCGGAGTGGTTCCTCTTCTAGATAAATAGTGCCGTGAATGAGCTCAGGCCTCGTCACAGCCTTCACAAACACAATAAAGAACATGTTGACGCAATAACCTGATTGTAGTCTGTCGTTGAAACTGATCAGTCAGTAACTTGTAGGCCATCCTGGCCTCTCCCAGTGACTGATTCTATCCTTCGGTCCTGAGATGACGTCATTTTGACATTTTATCGGGTATATAAATAAATAAAAAATGGAAGGCAGTCGGTGCTGCCCACCATCTTTGTTTGTCGAGTCACTACTGGGAAAGGGAGACCATTACTGGATTCTTGAAATACGTACAACACAGCTTTAAAAAAGGTCAAACGGGGGTTCTTCTTCTTCTTTCACCAAAACTACTGAGAAACTGCACTGTCACTCGACTATATTCGTAATACATACATGAGATCCACAATCCACAGCTCAGCTAGTGTAGACAGAAGTAGCAGTAGTACAAATACAACATGAAGAAACAGAAACGACAACAATTGAGTATGAACATGTCATATTATTCACACATTAAACATGATTTGATTATTTTACCTGGAATGTTACGTAAACCACAGTTTAAAACTTGTGTTTAATATTAGCTGGCTGTCATTAAATCAGTGAACTTCAAACACGTTGGAGTTAGTTACACTTAACATTACAAAAGTTAAGTGAATGTGACAATAAAGCAAAGTTTGTAGGTTAAGAACTCTTGTTTTTAGCTGCTTTATTGTTTGAAATGTGAATGTCTGGTGGTTTTATTCTACAGCAGGAGCACTAACTGTGCTGTCCTTCGTGCAGCTTTCTTTAAATCCCTTTTAAAGGGTAGAAGACTAATATAACATGC